>NW_005871563.1:329754-341896 GCF_000147115.1 Myotis lucifugus | reverse complement strand
ACCACAATCTGGACTTTTATATACATCACTTCCTGTGCTACTTTATCTTTTATCACTGAAGCATGATTCTCAGACACTTCAGTTCAGGCTTGCCTATTTACGAAAGTTTTATGTGGCCCTAGCCAGTTTGGCTCAGTGGATAGAGCATCGGCCTGCAGACCAAAGGGTCCTGGGTTTGGTTCTGGTCAAGGGCATATACCTCGGTTGCAGGCTCCTCCCCAGCCCGGGGCCCTAGTTGGGGCTTGTACAGGAGGCAACCAATCGATGTGTTTCCGTCACATTGATGTTTCTCTCTGTCTTTCCATCTCTCTTCTACTCTCCCTAAAAATCAATGGAAAAATATCCTCAGAGGAGGATTAACCAAAAGAAAAAAAAAAGTTGTATGTGTTCTCCTGTATCCTTTAATCTGCAGCTCCCTCTCCTCACCTCCCAGTCTTTCTCTTCCTTACAGTTCACCTGTGGGAGCCCTGCGTTGCTTGTCCTGAAGGCTCCCACAGCTGTTTGCCCCTGGGGGTGCAGCTCATTGTTCCTCTGTATTTCCTGCTAATTGGCAGCAGGATCCAAGGTTTGAGCGGACTTTGGTCCAATCCCTTTGGTCAGAACGTAGGTTACGTCTTGTGGTTTTTTTTCCATCAGGAGGCAACTGATAACTGTCTCCTTTTAGTGATAGAAGCACATTTTTCTTTCTTTCTTTGAATTGAGTAGTTGACATTCAACATTAGTTTTGGGTGTCCAACGATGATTCAATGTTTGCATATGCTGAGAAGTGATGGCCTCAGGAAGCCCAGTTTCCTGGTCACCCTCTATGCTGTAGTCAGCGCTGACTGGTGACCTGGTGATCTTGGCTGTTTCCTGCACCGCCTTCCCACCTTATGGGGGGGCTACTGCCCAGGTCTCTTCCTGCTTCTCACCAGCAGGTGGACGCAGTTTTGCTCAATACAGCAGCATTTCCCGCACATTCACTAGCAGGCCTGCAGTCTTAGGGCTCTCCAGGAAGGATTACCACACACGCCCTGCAGGGAGGAGGGAAGGGTGACCCCTAATGCCTGTAATAGGAGGTGGGAAGGACACGTGCCATGTCTTCCAGAGAAAAAATGGTTCCGCAGTTGCTGGCCTCCACTGGGACATGGTCTTTAAAGGTAAGGCCTGTCATTCCCCTCATCCCCAGCTGTCCTTGCTTGTTGCTATGAGATGAGCGAGGGCCAGAGGACAAAGCCTGGAGATGCTCGTGGGTGGGTGTGTGGAGCTGTGGGTAAGACAGGGTCACTTGGATTTTAGAGGAAGGCTAAGGGGTCATTGCGAACCCTGGAAAAGGCACCGGGGCCTTCCAGGCTGACTTTCCAGGCACCGACATCATCACGCAGATAAGGTTGCAAAGTTAGTAAGGAATTGGGGAGGGGAGAAATGCAGAAGGTGCCCAACCTGGGCTCCGCCCAGACACTGCCTCCACCCCCACCCCCGGCTCCCCCTCCTCCCCCTGCCCAGCTCTCTGTTCCCACCCAAGTGAGACTTTCTCTTTTTTCAAATTTCTAGGTGCAAGACATGCCCAAATGCCTTTTAACAGGGATAGTGTTAAACCTATTATGACTTGTTGGGAGGAGGTGAGAGTTGAGGTGGTGAGAAAACAGGCCGCCTTGCTCCCACTGCAACTTTTAATATAGACGGATCCAATTCAGCAAAAACCTTCCAGGAGGACCCCTTTCAAACATTTTGATACCCCCCTGTGGTCTGTTACTGTAATGATTCCCATGGGCTAGATGAGAAATAAAGGCTGAGAGATTCAACCAGGTTCCCCAGGCGGGGACCCATTCTCAACACAGCATGTTGTTAACTGTAGATCACTCAACCAACTTTACTCGTTACTCTTCTTCTTAAAGGCATTGCCAGGAATCACAAGAGCAGCTGGGCCAACCCAGTGAATGCCGGGACTAGAACAAGACTTTTGAAAAGTCACTAGGGTTTCCCCCAGCTTTGTTCCTCTCTGAGATGAACCCAGATTATGTCGATGATGTCACTTGGATGATGACAACCCCATGGAGAGCCACGATGATGTGTGAGACCCAGGGCAAGGGACAGGGATGGCCTCAAGGTGTCTGCAGAATGAAGGAGGGAGTGGATGAGTGACGTCAGTAAGGAGTGAGTGGATACTTTAGAGCAGGGGTCCTCAAGCTACGGCCCGCGGGCCACATGCAAATACAAATATTGTATTTGTTCCCGTTTTGTTTTTTTACTTCAAAATAAGATATGTGCAGTGTGCATAGGAATTTGTTCATAGTATTTTTTTAAACTATAGTCCGGCCCTCCAACGGTCTGAGGGACAGTGAACTGGACCCCTGCTTAAAAAGTTTGAGGACCCCCGCTTTAGAGCAAGCATGTCAAGCTCTTGGCCATAAACGAGGCATGCGGCCCGCCGGCTGTGAGTTTGACATGCTTGCAGAGCGTGAGGCTTCCCCTGGAACCTTGGAACCTTTAATGTTCTGGTGAGTTACACGAAGGTGGACCCATTCCTGTGGCTCCTGTCTCACCTCCCTGCTCCAGCTCTAGGTCAGTGAGTCTTGGTGTGGTAGTTACTGGTATTGGCACAGATGCCAAAGACCATGAAAGGGGAAAATGGAAAGCTTTTTTTGAGCTAAAAAGTAAGTGTGGGTTTGGCCTATTGATCTGAGCACGAAAGATGGGTCTCCTCCTTTGAACGCCCCTGTTGTGAGACACACAAGGCATTTGCTAAATCCCAAGCACAGTAGGAGGACTTCGGGAGCCTGTGAGTGGCAGCGGTGAGTCAATGAGAAGAGACAGTGAGTGGATCCTCAGGGTCAGGGTCGGGAGAAGTAGCTTTCAGGATTCTAAACACCGTTTCAATGAGCTGGTGTCAAGCCGAACTTTCCAGAGCAGAGATGGACTACTCTGTCCTCTGCTTTGAGGGATAATTCAGAATCCTGACTTCGGGTGATTATCTTTGATACTGTTCTCTCTTATCAATGAGCCTAGCAGTGGTCGGCAAACTCATTAGTCAACAGAGCCAAATATCAACAGTACAACGATTGAAATTTCTTTTGAGAGCCAAATTTTTTAAACTTAAACTATATAGGTAGGCACGTTGTTATTAACTGAATTAGGGTACTCCTAAGGCTTAGGAAGAGCCACACTCAAGGGGCCAAAGAGCCGCATGTAGCTCGCGAGCCGCAGTTTGCCCACCACGGGTAGGGGATATCGCCCATTGCAGCTACGGTTCTTCATTTGTTAAGCTTCGGTGGGGAAGCCTAATACGATCTGGAGGCAGAACACGGAGCCCGAGATGGATAAGACCAGCTAGGGCAGGTCTCCCAATCCGCCGGCGATGGAATTAATTGTCTATGTTCTGTGAGCCCTGGTGTGAATTGCTCCTATTTGGGACCCAAAGAAAATAATTTAAAAAGCTGAAACCTTTTGAGGTTAACAAGTGGCAGGTTTTTCCCCTTCTCATTTCAGGCCTGCAGAGTGGTAGTCCCGAGTGCTTGCAAGAGACCTTTCCATCATAAATCAGGAAACCCTTGATCGTTAAGAATTATTTCACAGACTTTTTCTGAAAGTAAAAGAAAAATGGGGAAGGTAGAAACTTGATGCTTTCCAAACGCCTGCCCTTTGAAGCATGTGCCAGGGCTGCATTTCAGTCAGAGCGTTTCCCTCCGAATTCTTCCCTTCCTTCCTTCCACCACTCTGCCGTCCTCTGACTTCCTAAGCCTCAGCCCCCTCACACCCATCCCCCACTTTGGAATTCTGATGTGAGCTCCAAACTTCCTTCCTTTTCATCAGATAATCCTGTTAGAACCTAGGGAGACACCAGCACAGATGGATCTAGGGCCTCTAAGACCACACAATAAAAGAGGAGAAGTGAGCTGCTAGATGCAGCTGCCACAATACCCACCGTGCTCCTCCCATTAGAGTTGATGGCACATAAACAAAATGGAAAATACACTTCTTCAGTCAAACTAGTCATATGTCAAGTGCCCAGTAGACACATGGGGCTAGCTAGTGGCCACCGTACTAGACAATGTCGATTTTATAGACCATTTCTAACATCACAGAAAGTTCTATTGCAGTGGTTCTCAACCTTCTGGCCCTTTAAATGCAGTTCCTCATGTTGTGACCCAACCATAAAATTATTTTCGTTGCTACTTCATAACTGTCATGTTGCTACTGTTATGAATCGTCATGTAAATATCCGATATGCAGGATGGTCTTAGGCGACCCCTGTGAAAGGGTCTTTCGACCGCCAACAGGGTCGCGACCCACAGGTTGAGAACCGCTGTTCTATTTGATAGTACCGGTCTGGTCTCTCAATTGGTTTTAAGCTGGCACTGTATGAGAAAAAGACCGACGATAAGGGTTTGTCCCTTATGAAGGATGGTCACAGAAATGATCAGACCTTAGTTTGAGAACCAGAATACTTTTGAATTGAGCGAGCCAGAGATAACTTCACAGAATTAGTGGTGTTCCCATCTAGGTCTCCAAGCCCTGAAGAAAGGTTAATAAACTTAGATCCTTTTGGAAATAAATGAAAGGACCCCGACTGCTGTGGACTGAGTTGCATCACCCCTACATTCTTATGTTCAAGCCCTAACCTCCAACATGACTGTACTTGGGATAGGGCCTCTGAAGGGGTGATAAAGATTACATGAGGTCCTAAGGGTGGGACCCCAATGGGGTAGGGCCAGTCCCCTGATGAGAAAGAGGGGGAGACATCAGCGCTCTCTCTCCACCATGTGAGGACACCTCAAAAAGGTGGCCGTCTGTAAGCCAGGAGGAAAGTTCCCACAGAAGGCAACAATGCGGGCACCTGGTCTTGAACTTCTGGCCTCCAGAACTGCTGTTTGATATTCTGTTATGGCAGCCCACTGGCTAATTCAATAACCTTGTATTTGAATTGCTGCTAATAATGGCTAACATGTGTATAGTTATTTCAAAAGTTGATTTTTATGGATCTTATTTGCTTTTCACAAAAGCCCCGGAGGCTGGTATGAATATTGTGATTTCACAGATGAAGAAAAAGAGTCCTGAGAATTCTCAGATAATCAAGGGTCAGAGTGAGTCTAGAAGCCAGGCCTTCTGCCTCCTAGGGCGGTGCTCTAGCCAGCCGTACTGTTTTAGGGATGATAGCGATTGCCCCCCACACACTACCCCTGGGCAGCTCTGAGCACAAGGACTCATCCATAGCTACTCTCACTTAGAGTCTGCCCAGCAGAAATAACTGAGATTCTGGGCACATGGGAATCAGTATTGCATACTCAGCAAGGGATTTGTGTCCAGACTATTAAAAATATTTTTCTACTACAGGCCTGATGCATGAAATTTTGTGCAAGGGCCTTGGCCCCCACCGCCAGAGCGGCCGCCTCTGCCTTGGCCCCCGCCTGCTGCGGCTTTGTCTGGAAAGACGTCCACTCTAATTAGCATATTACGCTTTTATTATTATAGAGGATAAGTGTGTTTAAAAAAAGCGAGAGAAATTGACAAAGGAGGTGAACAAGAAATTTGCCGAAGAGAAAATTAAAATAGCCAATAAATACTTTTAAACATGTAACCTTGTTAGTAAAAAAGAATATGTGTTGCTCCAGTCTAGGCCATTTGGCTCAGTGGATAGAGTGTCAGCCTGTGGACTGAAGGGTCCTGGGTTTGATCCTGGTCATGGGCACATGCCTGGTTTGAGGGCTTGATCCCCACCAAGTAAGGAGTGTGCAGGAGGCAGTCATCAATGATTCTTTCTCATTATTGATGTTTCTATCTCCCTCTCCCTCTCCCTTCTTTTTTGAAAACAATAAAAATATATTAAAAAAAGAAAATGTGTTCCAAAAAATGATTTTTATACCTATCAATTAGGAAAAAAATGTAAAAGTCTCCTAATTTCAAGCACTGAAGAAGAAACAGAAATTGTCACAACTGGACAAAGGAGTGTAAATTAGTGCAGACTCCTTGGAGAATAATTTGCCAATATCTGGTGATGTTGAAGAGATAGATGCCCTACGATCCAGGAATTGACTTCCAGCCATGCATCTGAGGGAAAATTCTGCAACCGTACACACACAGATCTGACCAAGGATGTTCACTTCTGTCTTATTAACAATCGTAAAAACTTGGAAATGCCCATCACTAACATAATGGATAGTATGTAGTCCATGCAATCAAATTCTTTTCTAGTCGTTAAAACAAAATAAACTAGATTTAAATGTATCAACGTATGTAAATTTCAAAAACATGATGTCGAGTGAAAGGACAAATTATAAAAATATGTGATATGTAGATAAAATTTAAGAAACATTGTAAGTACATATTGTCTGGGGATACCTAAACAAGAAAAATGCAAACAATTTAAATATAAAGATAAAATTCAACTTCAGGAGGGTGATTGTCTTTGCAGAGGGATATGGGGGTTCAGTTACATCTGTACATTTTTGCTTTGAATTCTCTTCTAAAGCAGTTAGGACAAAAAATAACACAATATGCATCACATCTGGATGGTACATGGATAAAGGTTAAGTAGTTCTCTGTACTTTCATGCATATACATTTGTTATAACTTAAAGATTCACAACTTTTACAAGATCAGAATTATCCTGATCATTTCATATCAGCACTCACAGCCCCTGTCTGAGCCTTATAGTCTCCACAGCAAACAGACAAGGGCAGAAAGAGGCACCCAGAGAAACTGCTTCCCCTGAGAGCCTCCTGAAGGTCAAGGGTAGAGCTGGGGTGTGACATCACAGTCTGGGGACCAGGCATAGCACTCACCCTGGGCTAAACAGAGACTCGGGGTGGAGACTGAGATCTCAAATTCAGACAGTGTGCAAGGATCCCGGTAACTCCCTCAGCTGTGCCTCTACTCCTTTGGATCAGGCAGGGTGGAAAAACTTCTTTCTTCTTCCCCCTCTTCCGTCGGGCCAACCCCCCCCCCCCCCCCCCGCCCCTTAACATCTTGGAAAATAAAGCGAAACTAAACTTAAACCTAGTTTTTAAAGTAATTAATGGTAGACTCAGGCAATTGTTTTCTTGGGTCTCCAGAAAGCCTGGCATTGCGAAAAGTGCTTTGTTTGTTTAACAGGGATAAAAAAGAATAAAAGAATTTAATTAGTGTTTCATGAGTCACCCAGCTGACACACACCTTTTCCTTTAAAAAACAAACAACGGGGACACCTTCACATTAAACATCTCCGCCTTCCCTGCTGCCTCCCTGCTTCCCACTCTGGTTTCAAGGCTCTCTCAGATCTTCAGACATGTTGTGTGATTAGATATTCAACGTTTTAGTCATCTTCTTAAAATATGTCTCTCTTAGATTCTTTGGATGTCAGCTGATGTAACCGTTTTGAGTGAGTGGATGTCTATTGAGCAACTATTACATTAGATGCTTGTTTCACTACTTATTTTATTTGACTTTATTCGATTCTGATCGCAATCCTTCATTTCAATCTTATTAAGAATCGTAAATAGCCGAAACCGGTTTGGCTCAGTGGATAGAGCGTCGGCCTGCGGACTCAAAGGTCCCAGGTTCGATTCCGGTCAAGGGCATGTACCTGGGTTGCGGGCACATCCCCAGTAGGAGATGTGCAGGAGGCAGCTGATCGATGTTTCTCTCTCATCGATGTTTCTAACTCTCTATCTCTCTCCCTTCCTCTCTGTAAAAAATCAATAAAATATATTTTTTAAAAAAGAATCGTAAATAGATGCAAATGGACACCGTTAAGGGACTGCTTTTTGACTTTCAAAGCAATATCCTTCAAAATAGATGCAATTATTAACATGACCCTCCTTGCAGAATTAAGAAAACTGAATCCCAGAAAGGGTGGCTTGTTCATGTCTATAAGGTTATAATCTACTAAACAGAGCCAGGATTTGAACACTTTGCTGGGACTCCAAGTCCTGGGTTGCAATCCTAGACCTGCCACTAGTTATCTGTGGGTCACCTTGCCTGCCAGAGCCTTCCTTTTGTCACCTTTGAAATGAAGGGGGTGGGCCAGATGATGTCTGTTTGTTTCTAATCCTAGGTCTTTTTCTGTGGCCTTTTATTATACAAAAGAACAGGAGGAGGAGGAGGAGGAGGAGGAGGAGGAGGAGGAGGAGGAGGAAGAACAGAAGAGACATTTGTGTGTACCCTTTTTACTTCTTTTCTTGCTTCTCTCTGAACAACAACTTAAGGAATGACCAACTGAAAAAAGCCAAAAATATCCTGTTGAACCACATGGTCCCCCTTGGGTTCTGACTCTGTCCTCTGAAAGGCTGGCGCATTTGAATCAGCCTGTGTTTTTATAATTACGAAGTGTCTATTATACACAAAGAATGGGGATCTGAAAAGGCCCTGTGCACATACAAAGTCAAAAAGCAGTGCCCTGAACTGTGTCCATTTGTATTACTTTGAAATGGTCTTCATTTGGAGATGAAGGCCCTTCCTGTTCACAGGGTGGGGGTGCCAGCTTTTCCTCTCCTAGCTCGAGGCCTGGGCAGATAAGTTTTAGATCTGGAAGACAGCCATCTATGTGCTCCAGTGATGATTCTGGCTTTGGTGACACTATAAGGGGTTGAACTTGAGCTGGGTCCTAGAGGAGAGGTGCACTTTGGATATTGCTTCAGAAGGTGGTGTGCACTGTGTTGGAGGGGTAGAAGGTCAAGGCTCAGTACATGCAGGCATGACACTCCTCTAAGTGAGAGGGGAAAAGGAAATAGAACAGAAGGTAGAAAGATGGCATATAATTAGAAATAGCAGGAATGTGAATTTGTCAATAGGCAGGGTGGGGGCAGTATAGAGAAGAGATGTTGGCCTTAGGCTGTTTGCGATGGGTTTCTGGCTCTGCCACTTATCAGCTCTTGGACAGCCATTCACTTAACCTCTAAACTTTAGTTTCCTCATCAATTGTGAGGAACCCAATTGTTCAACATAGGATTGCCATGTGGGTTAAAGAAAAAAACTTCTTCCCTAGCCGGGTTGACTCAAAGGATAGAGCATCAGCCTGCGGACTGAAGAGTTCTGGGTTCGATTCCAGTCAAGGGCACGTGCATGGGTTGCGTGCTCTGATCCCTGGTAGGGGACGTGCAGAAGGCAGCGATCAATGATTCTCTCTCATCATTGATGTTTCTATCTCTCTCTCCTTCTTCCTTCATCTCTGAAATCAATCAACCAATCAATAAATCAAAGAAAAGAAAGAAAATCCTGTGTGGCTTCTAGCACAAAAATTCAATAAATGTTAGTCACGATTAGCAGGGTATAAAGAATCTCAGCCATTGCCTTCTGGGGAGGCTACCGAATGTTGCGAACACGGGATTGATGGTTTTTAAGCAAGAGCAGAGTGCCATTGGACTCAGACAGAGACAGGAGAAGAGTTTGGAGGTCATTGCGATGATCTGGGTATGAGGTAATTGGGTCATGGCTTGGAATGATATGAATGAGGATAAAAGGGAAAGAGTAAATGTGTGACAGTCACTTCAGAATTTAAAAATCTAGCCAATCAAGGGGACAACAGAGAGAGCTGAATAACAGATGATGCCCAGTTGTTGGCTTGGCCTATTGAAATAGTGGCATCATTGAATAAACCAAGTCACTGGTTTTAGGGGGACAATCCACTTGAGATCTCTTTATTAATTTTGAGGGTCGGGTGGAGCATCCACATGGACCTCTCTGGGTGGGCATCGAAGTATTCGCTCACTGAGTGACTGCATTTATTGTTTGAAGGTCCATACTTATTCCCTAAACTTCACTTACGTATGAATTACATTCTCCCCTATTTTATACCTCCGATAGTATGTTTATTTAATATTTTACTTCAATTTGACTTAAACTGATTCATGTGGCTTCATTTAAGCAACAGTATCCGTGAAATCTCAGGTTTTATGTGCTAGTTATAATTTGTCTACGGTAATGTACATTAAAATAAGATCATAACTGTCAAAATAGAAGTATTCATACATATGCCTCCTAAAACCATTCCTGGTACCATCATCGCTATACATAAATGTGGATAAAAAGGAAAATTAAAGCCATGAGAAGTGTTGAATTTCTCATGGAAATAGACTAGCAAGAAGATCAGGAAGCTAAAGAGAGGGGGAAGGAAGTGGCCAGAGAATTACAAAGAAAGAAGCATAGGAGAACCTAGACAATATATTGTCATGGCAGAAGGTAGGGGCAGGGTGAGAGGGGGTGAGGTAAGAAAAATTCAAAGAAAAGATGGTAACAATGCTGAATATCGAGAAGAATACATTTTTCAAAAGGCCACAGCATTGAGAATTTCATAAGCAAAAGAGGGTCAGATTCTGGATATATTTTGAAAATATAAAAAATATATCAAAGGGCACCAAAAAAAAAATGCGATTACCATTTCTAGGCGACCTGATAGGACTTCGGCATAGAGGTAATTCGGTAACTCGCAGCTGTAGCAGGTCCCGCTGATTGGCTGTTGAGGTGTCGCGTGTGTTAAAAACTCAGGCCGATGGCCTCTGTGGGCCTGTTTCTGCATCGTCTGATGACTGACACAGAGTCCACCGGGTAGACCGGTGCGGAGGAAGAGGTGGGCTAATCCCTGTCAAATGGTTCCCAGGACGGACCGACGGACGGACGGTGGGAACACTGGGAAGAACTGCCACAGGGATCTCAGGCCATCATTCATCCCAGTTCCAGAGCGGATTACAGCCTAAGCCCTGGGCTCCGCCCCGGAGGGCGTGGCAAGCGAGGGGGCCAATAGGCACGCAGCGCACCTGGCCACGGCTCCATAAATGCCGAAGGCCTCTCCCTGCAGCGACATAAGTGCCAGGCCTTGCACAGAGCAACTCCGTGCCAGCCGACCTTATTACCTCCAGACACAGTGGCTGCTGAGCGCGCGCTCCCTGAACTGATGGATCCCACAGCTGAAGACGTAGTTCAATTATCCGGCAACTGCCAAGATACTCGCCCTTTATCTGAGGAAATTGCGGAGTTCCTCCGGGAATTCTGTGAGACACTTGAGTCAACAACTCCAGCTGCACCAGAGCCACAGATCTGCATGCCTCTGACTGCCCGTGGTGACGAGAGCCAACCTGAGTCCGCTCAGAACCAGGTGATGGCTCCTCTGAGGCCCACGATGACGGTTTCTGCATGTTCTAATATCCCTGGGACAGTCCTTGACCAGAACTCTATAACTCTCCCTGTTAATGCCTTGGAGAAGCCCCCTGGAGAACTAAATGAGACTGTCTCCATGGACCAGAAGGTGACCTCCTTTGATCAGAGAAAAGCCACAGCAACCTCCTGGATGATAGGTGGTACTGACAGCCCAAAGACAACTGATTGCCAAAAGACAACCATCACTGCAAACAACATGACAATCTCCAAAGAAGGTAGCCAGAGGAAGACCCTCAGTGATGAACAGACTGTCTGTGGAGGCCAGATGACCTTCAGTGGGGACCAGACCCGGGATGGAGGCCAGATGACCTTTGGTTTGGACCAGACCCCTGATGGAGGCCAGATGACCTTCAGTGGGGACCAAACCCGTGATGGAGGCCAGATGACCTTTGTTGGGGAACAGAGCCATGATGGAGGCCAGATGACCTTCGGTGGGGACCAGACCCGGGATGGAGGCCAGATGACCTTTGGTTTGGACCAGACCCCTGATGGAGGCCAGATGACCATCAGTGGGGACCAGACCCGTGATGGAGGCCAGATGACCTTTGTTGGGGAACAGAGCCGTTATGGAGGCCAGATGACCTTCGGTGGGGACCAGACCCGGGATGGAGGCCAGATGACCTTTGGTTTGGACCAGACCCCTGATGGAGGCCAGATGACCTTCGGTGGGGACCAAACCCGTGATGGAGGCCAGATGACCTTTGTTGGGGAACAGAGCCGTGATGGAGGCCAGATGACCTTTGGTTTGGACCAGACCCCTGATGGAGGCCAGATGACCATCAGTGGGGACCAGACCCGTGATGGAGGCCAGATGACCTTTGTTGGGGAACAGAGCCGTGATGGAGGCCAGATGACCTTCGGTGGGGACCAGACCCGGGATGGAGGCCAGATGACCTTTGGTTTGGACCAGACCCCTGATGGAGGCCAGATGACCATCGGTGGGGACCAGACCCGTGATGGAGGCCAGATGACCTTTGTTGGGGAACAGAGCCGATATGGAGGCCAGAATGACCTTTCGTGGGGGACCAGACCC
>NW_005871563.1:266287-329509 GCF_000147115.1 Myotis lucifugus | reverse complement strand
CAGATGACCTTTGTGGGGGCAGACCCTTTATGGAGGCCATATGACTTTTGGTGGGGGCCAGAGCCTTTATGGAGGCCAGATGACCTTTGGTGGGGAACAGACCCGTTTGGGAGGCCAGATGGCTTTTACTGGGGGCCAGACCCTTTATGGAGGCCACATGACTTTTGCTGAGGGCCAGACACTTTATGGAGGCCAGATGACCTTTGGTGGAGGCCAGACACTTTATGGAGGCCACATGACTTTTGGTGGGGGCCATACCCTTTATGGAGGCCAGATGACCTTTGGTTTAGACCAGAGCCTTTATGGAAGCCAGATGACTTTTGGTTGGGACCAAAACCGTTATGGAAGCCAGATGACTTTTGGTGGGGACCAAACCCATTTTGGAGGCCAGATGAACTTCAGAGGGGATCAGACCCACTATGGAGGCCAGATGACCTTCAGTGGGGACCAGACCCGTTATGGAGGCCAGATGAACTTCAGTGGGGATCAGACCCACTATGGAGGCCAGATGACCTTCAGTGGGGACCAGACCCGTTATGGAGGCGAGATGACAGCTCTTAAACGGGACAATCCAGTGACCTTCACTGGCAACCATACCTTCACTGGGGGCCAGGTGATAACATCCGGCAGTGACAAGACTCTCTCTGGGGGTCCGATGAGGACGCTTAAGGGGGACCAGATGAGAGCCTTCACTGATGACCACACGCTCTCTGGAAGCCATATGATGCCATGTCAATCGCCATCATTGCCATACGGAGGATTCCTGGACTGTTCAAGTTCCCATTTGACCCAAGGACAATCCCTAGGAGAGCAGAAGTCAGAACTCAAAACCAAGAGACGTCGGTTCACGAAGAATCCTGACATTTTAAAGCCCTACGTTTGCACGTACCAGGACTGTAAGCAATCATTTTCCAACTGTTGCGCTCTCGAAGGCCATATTCGCAGACACACGGGAGAGAGGCCCTACAAATGCAAGGTGAACGGATGCACATGGGAATTCGCCCGTTCAGATGAGCTCAGGAGACACAACAAGAAGCACACTGGGGAGCGACCCTTCCCGTGTGCTCTGTGCGGCAGGTGTTTTGCACGATCTGATCACTTGAAGCAGCACCAGAAAGTCCACCAGAGACTACGATCCTGATTCCATCAGCCCATGAGGCAACAAGATTCTCACTGAGCCTTTGTTTGTTTGTTTAGCACCTAGCTTTGTGCCACCACACTGGAGGTGCTTCATATCCCTTGCAAACTTTTAAGGTTTTCATTTTCTAAATCATAGAAGAAATAGCCCAGCTGGTGTGGCCCAGTGGTTGATTGTCGATCCATGAAGAGGTCACTAGTTTGATTCCCGGTCAGGGCACATGACCGGGTTCAGGGCTCTTTCCCAGTGGGGTGGGTTCAGGAGGCAACCAATCAATGATCCTCTCTTATCATTGATGTTTCTATCCCTCTCTGCCTCTCCCTTTCTTGCCGAAATCAATAAAAGTATATTTTAAAAAGATGTCTTCTCTATTCCTCTCCCTTCCTCTCTCTCTAAAGATCAATTTAAAAAAATTTAAAGCATAGAAGAAACACATGTATGCATTTCAATAGAATCAGAAGCATTTCTTTTATTCAAAAAAAATAAAGACTATATCAAAGTAAAGTCCACATGCATGATCTGTTGATGGATTCAACGTGGGGTATGAGAAAAAGAGAAGAGACAATAACATTTCCCAGGCTGTAAGCCTGAGCCATGGGACTCAGTTGCAGCTGTTAATTGAGGTATGGAAAATTATGGGTGGCCCAAGTTTGGGGTGAGGGGAGATCAGAAATTTCATTTGCAGAGTTTGAGTTGTAGATTAATTTTCTGAGAAAACTTAGAGAAAACAGTAGGATACATGGGTCTGGAGTTCAGGGCTCAGGATCAGCCAACAGATAAAATTGGGGAGTTGACAAATATAGGTTATGACTACATTTACAAAACTAAACCTTCTTATTGTAGTGGTTAGAATGGGTACAGTTATGCTAGTTAACAAGTTCTCCCACCTGCCAAATCTTAGTGGCTCATGACTTCAATATTTTCCTTTCCTGATTATGTTATTTGCCCGCAGTAGGTCCACTGTAAGCTCTGCCTCGTGTCTCCTCATGCCAGGACTCAGGCTGGCAAAGCAGACAGAGGTGGGAGGGCTGTGGGTAGACTTGCATCAGCAGTGGGATGTTCTGGCCTATAAGAGATGTATTGCCTCCACTCACAACCATTGGCCATAAGTAGCCACGCAGCATCCTTCCTTCCTTGTGGGTCCCTGAAAATGCCTTTCCTTGGGACACCATAAGAGCTCCACTTCCCCAGCAACAGGCATTTGTAATAATAAAAGGGTAATATGATAATTAGGCAGGATGTCTTCCGAACATCATTCCAGACATCCTTAGCCAGCCAGGGTCCCAGTTCCTGGAGGGACTCTGGTGCTGGCAGCTGGGGGAAGGAAGTCCTACTCTTGCTTGAATTTTTGTGCATTGGGCCTCTAGTAGAGAATAAGGGCTTCAGCTCTCCTGGGACAAGGACTGGTTTGAAGAGCTGCTACTTTGTATTTTCTCGTCAAGTCTCTTAACCTATGTTTCCTCATCTGAATAGGGGGCTGCTGGGAATATTAAGTAACATACTGCCCAGTCCAGCTCATGTGGGAGGCATTCATTGGGGCAGCTAGCATTGGCATACTGGTGGGAGGGTGAATTGCTAGGGCCATTTTGGAAAACTGTGGCAGTATCTATAAAAGCTGAACATGTGTGTGACACATGATTCAACATTACAACCGTACGTATGCACTTGAGAACCTGTGAACATATTTCACCAAAAGGCAGGTACTGGAATGCTAATGTCAGCCCCCAACAGGAAACCACTCATTTCGATCAGCAAACTGTGGTGTGTATGTATATAAATATAGTCACACATTTATACTGGTGGGGAAAATGAGACATTTTTAAGGTGTTAGCAATCTGAATCTGTGCCAGTAACCTAATGCACATTCTTGATAGCCTATAATTAAGTCACTGCCCCTTTCTCCACAATCTGATCTTTCAAGACCTGTTTACCTAAGTACTACTCCCATTTTACAGAGGCCATAAACCATGAACAACCCCCGGAGGGGGTTATCAATATTGGCACCAGGCCACGCCTTTAGGTGTGGTCTCACGGCCCCCTGTCCCAACACCTGGGGCTTTTTGCAAAGCCCGAGAAAGGTCTGGAAGTCCCATCCCATATTTGGGGGACAAAGAAACCAAAGGGTATAAAGGGAAAGCTTCCTCCATATTGACTTGCTCAGGATTTGGAGAGAAACAGTCTCCCCTGAGTCACTGCACTGGTACATGCGAGACATCTGAAAATAAATGGGTTTTCCCTGTGCCTCCAAGTATCTCTGTGTGTTCTTCTGTCGCCTGGTAAATTCTGTAACAATACGACCCAGCAATCATAAAACAACCCAGCACTCTGTGTGAATCTCACAAATTGTGGTGAGGAAAGCAGACAGACATTTAGCAAATACCTTCCCTATGATGATTCCATTTATATCACGGACACAGGCAGGCAAAACCAAGCTCTGCAGATGGAAGCTGGCACCCTGGTTCCTCTTGGGAGGAAAGAGGCGAGTTCCTGGGAGGAGTCAGAGGTGGACTTGAGAGGTACAGGAAATGTTCTGTGATGGGTGCAGTAATGTGTGTCTTCTGTAGGAGGAAATTGATCAAGCCACGCATTCATGATGTGTCTTTTCATTAAAAATGTAAGATTTTTAAAGGAAAACAATAAGATCAGGTGTATGATAGTCGCCAAGTAAAACTAAGCTACTTTACTTGGTGGAGACACCGGATCTCACTTGTTTTTTAATCACCAATTGCTGCCTCTTTTCCAGGGGGCTAAACTTCTGTGTAAATAGGATGTATATCCTATCGGCTTGATTGGCGGTTCAGACACATGTCCTTACACGGCCATTGTAATTAGATTGGTGGAGAACCCGGAAATTCCAGGTGGTTACATTTGTCTCTTGATGGCTGGACCTTTTTTTTTTTTTTTTTTTAAAGCAACCTGTTGTATTTATGAATATGATGGTTTCCTGGGCTTGGAGGAAGTCACCCTCACTGCCACTAGAGGCTAATCTTAACAGGTTAACGAGGAGATTGTGATGCTAACCAAAGAGGTACAATGGGGCAAAATTGCCCCCAGCCCCGTACCTTTTCTGCTGAGTATCAGTCAGTAACAAACAGGGCTCCTGGAACGTGAGAACTAGCCTTGAATTGAAGAGCTCCAGCAAAAAAACAAAAACATAAACAAAAAAAACAATGAAAGTCCTTGCCAATTTGATAAGGCAATCTCCGGCTCCCTCCTGCTTGATGATTTCTTCTTTTCCTGCAGCTGGTTTGAAGTGATGCAGGAACTCTCATCATTACTAGAAATAAACACAGCCCAGATCCAGCAGGGCTTAGCCAAGAAGGACAAATGTGCACCCCAGAAACACTGAGGGGCCAGCTGACTTGTGTCCCTGGTGCTGGCCGGTTGGTTGGGTATCGCTGTTCAGGAACTGGGCACCTGAGTTGGGAAGCGGTCCGGTGACCAAGATTTGCTCTCTCCCTTTGCTTACTCTGCCCCTTCAGGATTCGGCCTGGATTGTCTCAACTAGCTCATTTTAGTTCTGCCTCATTAGAAAGTGCCTTTCTCTTTCTTTCTTCCTTCCTTTCTTTCTTTCTTCCTTTCTTCCTTTCTTCCTTTCTTCCTTCCTTCCTTTCTCTCTCTCTCTCTCTCTCTCTCTCTCTCTCTCTCTCTCTTTCTTTCTTTCTTTCTTTCTTTCTTTCTTTCATTTTTAAAGAATTGCCTTTTCTCTTAGGCATTTTTACTTGATTCAAGGTAGGCCATCAGAATCCCATTTTCTCCCTGAATGAACTAGAAGGTGTTTGGGTATAAGCATGTATGTGTGTTTGCGATGTCTATGGAGACTTCAACGCAAACCTACACACCTGACAAATATGTTCCTCAAACATTAGTCACAATGTGATCGGTGAAAGTGGGGGATCCCTTTCCCCACCGAGTGCTTGGGGCGGGGTCCTTACGATATCTGGAGAAAAAAAGAATTTTCTGAGACTCGCACGGGAGGATGAGCGCTTTTTATTTGCATGGAATCACATCTCTGGGACTCCAACGTCCCATTTCCCTGCATTCAGCCCTGGACGATGTGCAGCTGGGGAGCCAGCAGCGCTAGAAGCAGAGCCAGCGTCCGAAGTTTCCGTTTCATGGTGGAGAGGGGTCCCGTGCAGCATCAGGCTAATTGGAGTGCATTAGTCCACTGTGTGGGGTCCCCATGCCCTGAGCCATGTGGGCAAATGCAGGACAGCAGGAGGGTGAGGGCCCCTGAGGAACCAGGAGTACAAGAGGGCAAGAGAGCAAACTCCTTGGTTAGGACATTAAATATCTCAAATCTTCCTGCACTTTGTGGTGGCCATGCCCATTCTGATCAATGACCTGGTCCCAGGTGTGACTGACAGGGAACACCTTCCCTCTTCAGCTAGACTTTACTGGGCATGCGTCTATTCTTCTGTCCAGTCCCTTCCTCCATCAATCTGTGGGGAATAGACTGGGGCCCCCTGGAGAGTGCTAAATTGCACAAATAGCATGCCTGTGATATTTTACCTTCGCTTTGTTCCTTCCCAGTTATTCATAACCAGGCTAATGAGAACAGTACCAACAATATATTACTTTTCGTGGAAAAGCTAAACATGTGAAGGCTTACTTATTAAATTAGATAATTTTTTGGAAGACAGTAACATGTGGGTAAGCATTCTCACTAATGCTTAGCTATTATCGGTCACATCTTAACTTAATTCTGATCTTATCCCTGATTATCGGCGTGCTTCTTTCTCAATCACCCTCAGCACCGACTTGGAAACTAAGGCAATCAGTTCAATCCATTGAATACTTATTGAGCGCTTACTATATGTCGGGCACTGTACTTGGTAGTAGAGATAGGAAAATGAATAAGAAACTGGCTGTATGTTCAAGGGGCTCACATTTAGACAGAAGGGCCAACACGATAACAGAATGTTAGGGAATAGAAGCAAGTAGGAATTACACATAGAGTAAGAGGAGGATGGAGTTGGCGTTAAACGTGGGAGGATTCTAGGAAGGGCTCCCTAAAGAAGGGGGCATTTGAATTTGGTTTTAGAGGATGAAGAGAAGTTTTTCTCATAGGCTTTAAGACAGAAAGGATGCAGCATCCACAGGCACAAATACTTGGAATGGCCTAGTGGCTAGGTCATCTAGATGCAGTTATATACTAGATGTGGAAGCTTGATATGTAGACAGAGATAAAGTGTATCTAGGCAGAAATCTTGTACCTTCTTCTGTAGGTGATGGAACAAGTGTGAAGGTTTCTAAGTAGGCACATGATGGATCATCTGGCAGGAGAGCAGGGCATGGACGGAGGGTGTGCCTGGAGGTGGAAATGCTATCTGTTCAATGTACAAATAACCATTTCAAGGTTGTTGCACTAGTTCAGGCTAGGGATGATGATAATTTAGACAAAAAATTTTAGGATGTTTGAAACAACAGGACACATGGAGAGACATTTAGAAGGACCAACACTGTTTGATGAGCGAGAGAATTCATTTTAAAATCCTCCTTCAGCTCACCTTACAGCCTTTGCAATATCTTGTTGGCGCCTCTTTATTTTTAATTCCCAATAACACAGCGACACTGGCGAGAATGTGCAAACTCCCAAACCAATCTTGCAAACCTAGAGGGTCTCTTGGCACTTGCTGGGGGACAAGTGGAATGGCCTGGACCGCTTCTCTCCACCTGCTCCTTGAGCCTCCAGCTGGCAGCTTATGGGGTGCAGCATCATTTCAACACTTTTCTTGAGCTCATGGCCTGACCGACTTCACAGAATTCCATTGCTACGCCTAAGGACAGCATAAACTCTCTAACAAACACAGTCTCACACAACAGGAAACCGAGCAGTTCATGAATAGGTGTTAACGGGTTTAATTATTCATTTTAATCACAAAAGGAAATACTCCTAGAAAAATTCATTTTGGGTGTAGCAGTGAGGACACGTAGGTTGAAAATAATAGAAAAGCTAACTCAAACTGAATTAGGCTCTAAAGGGAATTGATTATTGTCTGAGCAGGAATGGAGACATAGCTTTGTCCAGGCAACGTATCTGCAGACCCATCCTACTTCCTGGCTCTTTCCCAGATTGGCCTAATCCTTTGCTTCTATCCATCGGTCATGAGGCGGCAGCCAACAGCTCCATGTCAACATACATGGCTGGTTTAAGTCCAAGGGTAAAATCGGAGCTCTGCCCACCTGATGTTCTGAGGACAGTAGGGGAGATTCCCCAGACCACATGGGCTGACAGTGGGCGAAGCTCTTTCCCCAAGAGGTCCTGAGTACCGGTACCAGAGGGAAGAATGGATGGCAAGCTGGTGAAGACGAGAAATAGCTCCCTTACTAGGAAATCCAGAAGTTCCGAGAGGAGCATGCAAGTTTGAGTTGACTGAGTCTACTGATTCACTTGCAGTTCACTCAGCTACTAACTTCATGATGGGTGCTCCCTAAATATGTGTTGAATGAGTGAAAACAGCACGCTCTTCCCATCAGAACTGCTACCTGGTTTCCTGATTCTGAGGAGCTAATGGTACCTGAGACTTAGGGCTCTGTGTCACGTGCCACTCTCCTGTCTGCCACACGCGGCCACAGCGCTGTCACGCTCTACTTCAGTTGTCTGTTTACATCGCTTCCTCTACCCTCTGAGGGCAGGGGCTATGTCTTTCTTCTTTGAATTGGAAGGACACAGCAGAGCCCTAGCACAAAGTCTGTTCCCAGTAATTATTTGTTGAATATGTGCATACACGCACGCATGAGTAAACGAATGCATGCACAGGTTAATGAACAATCCGTTGAGAGCCAGCTCTTCAATCCTTCAGAATGGTAGTTTCTCTCTCTTCTCAGTCCCTGCAATTAATTCATATACTAGCCTACAGCAGTGATTCCCAAACTTGTTGGTATATTAGAGTCTTTTTTAAAAGTTTAAAAACCAGGACATACCCCAGACCAATGAAATCACAATATGTTGGGGTTATACCAGGAATTGGCGACAAGCTCCGCAGGTGACCCCAGGATGCAGACAAGTTCGGAAAGCACAGCTGTATGGGTTTACTCAGAACCTTGGCGAGCCTTAAAGGATGTCCGTGGTTGCCTTTTCTGGTGTCGTCCCTGTGCAGCACTTCCCAAACTAGGATGTGCACACAGATCACCGGGGTCTGAATCATCAGGTCTGCGTGGGGCTATGATTATGCCTGTCCAGCGAGCTCCCAGGTCCTGCTGTGCTGGCGCTCCTGTGGGCGGTGCCTCCCGAGCTGTGGCCCTCCATCAGCATCACCTGGGAGCTTGTCAGACACACAGATTCCAAGGCCCTGTCCAGATTTGCTGAAACAGGAGCTGTTGTGTGTATGTGTGTGTGTGTGTGTGTGTGTGTGTGTGTGTGTCGGGGTGTGTGTGTGTGGGGGGGTGGCGGGCGCGTTAGCAATCTGTGTTATAATAAGTCCCTGGGGTGATTCTGATGCATATTTACATTTGAGAACCTCTGCTACAGAAATTTTTTTTTTTTAACTTTGCTCTGCCTCAGAAGTGTTGTTTAAAAAGGCAGATCGACTGAATCAGAGTCTATGGTGAATGTCCCAGTGCTTGGGGATGATGGTGAGGAAGATGAAATATCTATATTTTTCTTAAAAAAGAGTCCAGGGGAGTATTGCTAGGCAGCTAGGTGTGGGAACCACTATTTTTTTAAAAATATGTTTTTATTGATTTTAGAGAGAGAGGAACTTCGCAGTGGTTCTCAACCTTCCTAATGCCGCGACCCTTTAATACAGTTCCTCATGTTGTGGTGACCCCAATTTCATTGTTACAAATTGAACATAATTAAAGCATAGTGATTAATCACAAAAACAATATGTAATTATATATGTGTTTTCTGATGGTCTTAGGCGACCCCTGTGAAAGGGTCGTTTGACTTCCAAAGGGGTCGAGACCCACAGTTTGAGAACCGCTGGATTAGAGAGAAACATTGATCTGCCGCCTCCTGAACGCCCCCTAGGGATCAAGCCCACAACCTGGGCATGTGCCCTGACCAGGAATCAAACCAGCGAACTTTCAGTGTATGGGATGAAGCTCAATCAACTGAGCCACACCGGCCAGGGCAGGAAGCACTATTCTTGACTGTACCCCAGAACCATCCAGGTTGAAATCAATCATGTTTAAATGTTCTATTTATAGCCAGCTCCCCAGTGAGCCCTTTGATTAACGGAGAGGACTTCCCTTTTGCTCCCACCCTCAGCCCCCAACCCTCTCCTCCTTTTAAATGGGTCACTCTGGACTTCAGATAACACCCGCCATTAGCAGAATGTCATCGAGCTGAATTCCATTATGTCTTGACACCTTTGCTCTGCGAGTCTGTGAGGTTCTATGCCTCACCTTTATGTTAAATTAGTTCTCATCCTCATGAGTTATTAATACCTTGCCCTTGCACATCCTCTTAGGTCATATTCAGGATGGCTCACTTATACTGAATATAGCCGGGCATGTGTTGTTGTTTTTTTAATGAAGGTGGAGACATCCGCACGGTGAAGATGAAAAAGCTTGATAATACTCAGTGTTGGTGCAGTGACAGGGAAACAGGCACTCTTATACACCATCAGGCAAAGCCAATTAGCCTGTTTGAAGGCAATGGGTAATATCTATGAAAATTATTATTATTCTTTTAAATATGTTCCTATTGATTTTTAGAGAGAAGAAGGAGAGGGATAGAGAGATAGAAACATCAGTGAGAGAGAGGAACATCACTGATGGGCTGCCTCCTGCACGCCCCCTACTGGGGATCAAGCCCACAACCAGGGTATGCGTCCTGACCTGGAATCAAACCAACAGTCTCTTGGTTCCTGGGTCAATGCTCAATGGCTGAGCCACACCTACTGGGCTATAAAAATTATTATTATTATTTTTTAAAATATATTTTATTGATTTTTTACAGAGAGGAAGGGAGAGGGATAGAGAGCCAGAAACATCGATGAGAGAGAAACATCCATCAGCTGCCTCCTGCACACCCCCCACTGGGGATGCGCCCGCAACCAAGGTACATGCCCTTTGACCGGAATTGAACCCGGGACCCTTGAGTCCGCAGGCCGACGCTCTATCCACTGAGCCAAACCGGTTCTGGCTATAAAAATTATTTTTAAAAAATCACATACTTTGGTCCAGCAATGTCATTTCTAGGAGTTTATCCCGCAGACATATCACACAGTGCACAAAGATGTATGAGTAAGAATCTCCGTTGCTGGGTTTTGGTATTGGTAATGCCTAAACTCTAGAAGCTACTACAATAATGGCCATTAGGAGGGTGGCTCATTAATGGTGGCCTATTTGTGCAGCGGCATATGCTAACTAGGAGTGGAGCTGTGGAAGGATGGGGACAGCTGAAAGGCTGGACCTGCTGAGACCATTGCCCTGTGTACTGGACTGAGATCTCCCCTGTGAGGCGGTCTCTGAGAAGCTGGGTCTCCCAGATGGCAGCTCAGGGCTCCCAGAGAGAGGCTGAGCCGGGTAGACGCTGCATGGTCTTTCATGCCCAGTCTTGGAGGAAGAACACTGTCCCTCTGTACTTCGCGATGGGTAGAAGTAGTTACAAGCCTACTCGGATTCAAGGCGGAGGAGGGGATAATGTCGAGAGTTTGTGGCCATGTTTCATAACCACCTCACCGCTGTTACCGCCAGGGAGAAGAGGTGAAGGAAGAAGATTTTGCTTTTCCTCTTATGCCCTTCTCCATGCTTTGACTTATTTAAAGATTGCTCGCATTACATTTGAGATGAAAAGGAAGATAAAGTCGGAAGAAAGTAATTGGAGGAAAAGGGAGGCCAGTGGTCGAAAATGGGCAAGTAGAGGAAAGGGAGGAAGGAGAGGAAGAAAGGCGAATAGACACGGGAGGTGAGGTGCAGAGGGAAAGCAGATGCAAGATCGAGGAACGTGGAGGTGGGCCATTTGGCTTGGTGCTTGCACTGGGCTAGCTTTCTGTCAACAACCCTGCATATCTGCCCTTGGAAATACTACTCATCCTTTAAGAAACAATTCAAATATGTCACCTCCTCGGTGTAACCTTCATAGCTCCCTCCCAGTAAAAGGGTCCCTCCCTCCTCTGTCCACTGCATTTGTGGGAGTAGACCTGCATGTAGCCCGTGCCAGTCCTACTCTCGGTTAGTTGAGTATACTTCCATGTCTCTCCAGAACAGACATATTCAAAGACAGACATATTTTGTTAATTTCCTACCTTCCCACATTGCTTAGTACTATATCTTACAGGGGATCGTGGGTTATTCACAAATATTCCTTATATTAAAAAGTCTCATTGAACAAACACTTACAAAGCATTTCCTGAATGATTGGCAATGCCTTCAACTATTGGCCCACTTTCTCTCTCATAACAACCCTCTGAGACAGGAACCATCATGACTCCCACTTCACAGAGGAAAACACTGATGCTCAGAGAGATTAAAGAGCAAGGTCTCGAAACTGACACAGGGTCGAGCTCAGGATCAACACCAACAACTTGGCTCTCGATTTGGTCCTCTTTCCACTGCACAGTCCACTTTTCTTCATCCACGCACGACAGAGCGCACTGTAGGTTTCCCTGTTTGAGAGTCAAGGAGAGAGTCTCATGTATTTTGTAAAATGTGGCCGCAACCTGAGTGAATTGAAATTCCATCTACACACTGCTGTCTGGAAGACCGTGCAGTAAAAGGAGAGGATGGCACGCAGGCTCCTTGATGAGCGCTTTCGTCATTTAACCTTCTCCGTCTCTTCACTGACTCCAGCCGAGAATTAACAGGCCTCCCAGGAAGTGTGCAAAGCTCCCAGAACCGTGAGCAATGGCCCAGAAGGGTCTACAGAGAGCACATTACAGAAAGTCCGAAGAGGGGACAGAGGCTCAGAAAGACCTGGGATGTGGGTAGGAAAAAATTTGAAAGAAATAATGGTGGGGAGAATGTGCAACAGTCCTGTGGTTGAAAAGTCCAAAATAATGAGGTCACAAATTGGTTTTTCACTGACCTTGTCTTTTAATGATTGCAAGGCTAGGTTTATAGGAAGAAAGAGCAAAAATAATCAATTTCAATATTTGTTATTATGGCCTGTATTAAAATAGAGCAGGAAACTCGGGGAAGCAACTCATTGTAAAAGTGTTATAAAGCTGAAGGGAATAGGGTAGTTGGTTTCACTGAGCCCAACTCAGCTTCATTTGGAAGAGAAGTTAATTTATTTATTTTTATTAAAAAATATATATATATTTATTGATTTCAGAGAGGGAGAGAGATAGAAATATCAATGATGAGAGAGAATCACTGATTGGCTGCCTCCTGCATGTGCCCTGACCGGGAATCGAACCATGACCTCCTGGTTCATAGGTCGATGCTCAACCACTGAGCCACCGAGGACTGGCCGAAGGGAATTTAATTTAGGGGGAGGGACTGGTATAAAGGTTATGCCAAACCTGAGGTGCTTTGTATGAAGTTTTAGTTCTGCGTGGCAAAGCAGATAGGTAACAAAAATGTAGGAGTGTTGAATGTTAGCCCTCTTGCTTGCTCACTGCTTTTTACTGTCTAAACAACTCGGTGCTAATTCCTAACATTCAACATTTATGGACTTCCAGGAACTCATAAATGTCGCATCAGGCTGCCTCTTGGTGAATTTTTAATCAAGGGGGAGAAATTCAGCTACAAATAGACCAAGAATCAAGAAGCCCAATATCGATTGGTCAAAGTGGCACTTAGGAACCTGAGGTTGAAGTAGTTTGGATAAAAGGAGGCTGGGTTTTCGATGGCCCCAGAGCCATCTTTTCTCATCAGCTCCAGGTGAGTATCAGATATTTCCTTAGAGCAGCGATTTCCAGCCTTTTTCATCTCAGGGTGCACATAAACTAAAGACTAAAATTCCGCAGCACACCCCAAAATATATTTTTTTGCCAATCTGACAAAAAATTAAGTATAATTTTGATTGATTTACAAAAATAATAATAGTAATTACCTACTCTTTTTGCTCCAAAGTGGCTTTTAAAAAAATCAAGTGCCTATACTTGTATATAAGGAATTCCAGTACCAAGAATTAACCAATCAGATGTGAACTTATTATGCAACCTGACCAATAAGATGCAGCTCTATTATATGACCTATATATTTATGATTCAAGACAGAGCATGCACACCAGATGGCTATTGTCGTTTTGACTGTTGTCATTTTTTTTATTTGACAATCTAAGGGAAGGAGGTCAGTGCCCCTGACTAAATAGTCAGGTATTGCATATTTTAAACAATTCCGTGCACCCCAGTTGAAAATTGCTACCTTAGAGTTATTGAATAGCCGCAAAGAATATGAGGTCTACTGACCACCCATACTAATAGCTGTAAACATGAGAAAGAAAAGCTGAAGCTCTGGGCCAGACCAAATGTCATCTCAGTCAGAGATCCTATAGATGTCAGTCCTAAAGCCACTGTTCCATTCTTCCCCACGGGGACAGAGGTCTTGGGTGGAATGGGCCAAGGCCAGGATGCTCTGGTTTTCCTGCTGTGTCCAGGGTCTGGCCTCTAAGTCTGAGGCCTTGAGTCATGCTGGAAGCCGATCCAGCCTGGCTGCTTGAGGCAGTCTCTGCAGGGATGTTTCTAGGGACCTTGATATGGAGATGAGAAATGCCCTAGCCTTTGGAATGGAATGGATGGGATTAAGATCAAATGGGATAAATGCAGATGTAAGAGGACAAGAGGGGGAAGAACCTGGCTAGGAGAAGAAAGGTTGTTTCCCCAGGTCAGGATTTTTATCAGTAAACCCTTTAACTGAGAGTCAGAGGGGTGGTTGGTCGCTTTGATCTTTGCTTGGAGTGACCTCCTTCAGTTACTTCCTTGTAGCTTAGTGGAACAATAGAGTAACCTTTGAATGGAGTTGGGAAGCCCCCTGGCCTTTTGTACAGTATGGATAGGATTGGGACCAAATAGTATATATACAGATGTTAGATGACAATAAAGAAGAAGAACCTGGCTATGATGATCACCTGAGCACTGCCTCGGTGTCATTCATTCTTTGCCGACTCCATCCACACCTTGGGGAACCCCTGGACCCGCTGGGGCTGGACCCCAGCAGAGTCGTCCCCGAGGAGACCCAGAGCAGCGCTTGTTATGTCAGGGATCACTCAGCCCAGTGAATGATGTCTCTCACTAATGCCCCGCCATGAATCATCGGTCTGTGGGACTGTGAAATTAACATGCGCCGCTATAAATAACTCATCTGTAATGGGCTGTCATCGATGGCTTTTTGGAAAGGCTTGACTCAGGAGTAAGGGTTTTAATGACTGTAATTGAAATTAGATGAAAAGCATCAGGATTGGGCTTTCTTCTGACCCACGAGGGAACAAATTTCATCCTATGTCAAGACAATTAGGCTGTGTCAAACCTGAGGAACAGGACGCCGCAGCGCCGCTCCTCCGGCTCCTCTGCCTGCGGTCCCCTGAGATGTCCCCTGGCGAGTGACAGCACACGCTAGTCCTCCTGGGTGCCGGTCCTTCACAAAGGGCCTACCCGAGCGGCAGTGCTGGAAGAACAGGCCCTGAAGAGTCATTATCACTGATAGCAGGACTTTTCTTTGCACAGCAGACTATGGTTTACAAACATCTTTCACGTCCATTATCTCCTTTGATCCTCATCCAGGCCCTGGGAAGTAGGTCTGAGGTTATGGCTGTTACCATCCTCAGATGTCTGAAGAGATGGAGGCTCAGAGAACCAATGACTTGCCCAAGGTCACACAGCTCACAAGTGATGAAGCAGGAAACAGGGGCCTCTGACCCAGGCATGCCCACCCTCTAGGGCCTCCTGCCCAGGTCTAGTGGCTGGTGGCCAGTGTCTCCCTCCTCTTGTCTGACCAGCGTGCTTCTTGCTCCCCTGAAACCCTTGACCGCCATAATCCTGGGGGGCCCTGCTTCTCCATCATTAACAGGAAGGTACAGACAGCTGAGGTCAAGAGTTCACGTAGTATGTTCTCAGGAACTGCCCCGAACTCTATACTGCTTTTTCTAGACAATTTGAGCCAGGAGTGGAGGTTCCAATCAAGTTAGTGGCGAGTTTTTGAAACAGGCCAGCTGGCGCTTCAGTGCTGTCTTTTCATTTTGTTTGTGGTTCAAGGTGATGCTGAGAATGGGGGGAGGGGTGGTGGTGGTGGTGGGCAGCCTTTCGCAAGGAAGAGTCCAAGACTGGAGCTCAAGGCCCTGAGGGACACTCATTCTCCAACGACCAGTCACCTCTTCCTCCCCTAAAATCAGATCTGCTCTATGTAGAGATGTCCTGGTCCCCTGCCTGTGTCCTAGGAAGGAGGAGCTCTGAAGCCCCTGCCAGGTCCTTCAATCTGTGGTGGCTGCTGCTGGCCTGGTTCTCAGGAGGCAGAAACCCTTAAAAGCAGTAGAGACCAGACCATATGCTTCAGCCATTACCTTCTGAGCCTCCGGGCCCCAGACAATTAGTCGGAGGAGCTGGGCCCACGAGTCCCCTCCAGCCCTAACATCTCCCCAACGGAGCCCGCACCACGCCGGAGGAGGTTTGCAAATGAACACACGGCATACCTTTGTTCCTACCACATGTCACCGTTCTCCACCTGGAGACGGCTCCGTAATCCTCCTGTGCCCACATAACAAGTCCCACGTAGCCCTGCGTACATGGTCTAATTACACGTAACAAAACATGTCCTCTCAGGAGACAAGCAGTGTTTGGTAGTAAATGAAGAGATGCAAAAGCCACGGTGAGCTGTGCTGACGAATCCAGGGCTCTAGCAATGGGGAAGGATCCTTGAGAAATGGGTTTGCGGTTTGATGATGATAAGCCCTCTCTGGGGGCTTTGCACGTGCACTGCGTTTGCGCCAAGGGTGGGAGTGTGACCGGGAATGCGGAGCTGAGTCTTTTAGGGTTGTGTTGATGGAATGGAAATCGTCCCAAAAGCCAGGAGTACTTGTTAAATGGGTGGAGCACCAGGGAGTCCACCAGCGTGGGGGGCTCCCAACACTTCTCACCGAGGTGTCAGATGGGATGGCATCTGTGCATGTAGAAAGCTTGATCCAACTTTGCCCTTAAGCACTGTGGGTTTCCTAGAGTCGCCTTCCCTCTTTCAGCACCAACCTCGGAGAGCCCCTCTGGGCTCCAGTCAGTGGGGACCTTATCAACTAAAGGAAGACAGAACCAACACGTTGGAAAACATGCTTACAACTAATTACCACTGTGATGGACTCTGCGCATGCGTGTAGGGGAAGGGTTGGGGGAGGGGCTCATGCATGGGCATGCGCATAAAGCTGTATGGTTAAGTCACAGTGCCTAAGCTTTCAAATAAGATCTGTGTTTGAACATTTGGCGTTGTCGCTTCCTAGCAGCTGCTTAGCCTCTCTGGGCCTTAGTTTTCTAATCTGCAGCATGGGGTTATTAATTATTTTTGACCTTCTTACTTTGGGGCTCATATAGGAAAACTGGTGTGAAAATGCCTTGCGCGTTGTAAAAAGCATTATACAAGTATTATTTTCCCTCATACTAGCCCAGAGCGTCTAGTCCAGAGCAAGTGTCTATTAAATACGCTCATTGATGGATGGGTAGACTGATGCTGAAGGGTGAGAATGAAGTTATTGGAAACATTCAAAAAGCTTAAGGGAGCTTTGCTATAAATCATGGATTTTTAATCGAATTTTTAAATGGGAAGGGTTGTGGAGCCTTGCTAAGAAGATCAGAGGAATGTTCCTGACTGTAGACATTAGAAACTCTGAGTGTGGACAGCATACTTCCTTGGCTACAGTCTGAGTAGAGAAGAAGTTGAAGGAAATTAGGCAAAGAATGGAGAAAAGGAGGAGAATTCATGGAAGGCTGAGAGGTCAGAGGTTAGGTGCTGGGGTGGAGCTTGTCTTTGAGCAAGCAGCTGATTGCATGAGCTTTTCTGCAAGAATGGACATCTGCAAATGCCGGAGACCAATTCCAGCATGTCATAATTTCAAGAGTTTCATCAAAAGGTTGATGAGACTTGGGGAATCAACAGGGTTGAGTCACACATGTAGTCACCTGTTGGGAATGGCTGAAGGCATTTCCCCAAACCTGAATAGGAAACTGATAGTGGCTGCCAGACAGCTAAAGGGCATCTTAATCTACATGTTATTGCCTCCTACTGGCCAAACACCTGCACAGCCGTAGGCTAATTCCCCCATTTTGACAATGGATTCTGTACCAAACCCTGACCCTTTGAAGTGTATATCTCTGCCTTGCCTCAGGACAAATTGTGTTAATAAAAAGCATGGGGTCCTGGGGTTGGAGAGAACCTAAGACCTTAGACTTAGGATCTTAGAACTTAGCTCCTTTAGCTAAGCTCCTCTGACCCCCAGTGCCTTTCAAAATTATATCTCGTCTCCGGACTCTTCATTAGTCCCCGGATTCCTATTTAACATCTACGCACAGCCTTCTCCAGATTCCTGAACCCTTCTTGATGCTGGAACAAGAACCCCGGCGTGCAAACATGCGCATCTGTGCTAAGATGGGCAGCTGTGCAGGGCCTATAGCATCCTTGAAAGGGAAGCACAGGTTTGCAATTGGTGATCACAAAGTAGATAGAATGTACACATCTAGCTCGGGGACAGAATTCTAGCGCCTGCAGAATCTTTTGTGGCGGTGAGAGCTGGGGGTAGTGAAAAGGGTGGAAATAGGTAGGATGGATGATGAACTAGCACTCTGCCCTGTACTGATCAAGCGACCATTGGACAGTCCCATCCCAATCAAACATTCCAGTATATCAAGGAGTGGAGCTGTTCCAGGACCTTCGTTAAGAAGCAGTAAAATCTCTAGGGGCCGAAAAACAGCCTGTGAACTTTCCGGGGAAGCAGCACCCCCTCCCGCGCCGCCCCCCACCGCCCTTTGAGTATGTGCAGTTACAGAGCTGTAATCCCTAAAGACCAGAAAAAGTACATTTCCATTACAATAGAGGGAACTTCTGTGGAGAACAGAGCTGTGTTTTGAATGTTTTAATATACCGAAATTGACACCCATCTTCTTCAGCATTCAAAAACCTCCTCTCTGGAATAGAATAACAATGCTTCCTCCTCTATATTTTCCTTGCAGGTCTGCCGTGAACCGCTGTTGTGAAGCAAATCCTTCCGTTGCGAGCCTTTACTTTTACCTCCCCCCACTTTGTAATTCACTTTCTTTCTCTAAATGATTGAAGTGTGGTAAGAGCTGCCAAGTGACTAAGAAGTGGACCCTTCTGCCCCCCATGTACTAGTATCCTTTGAGTCATAGCTGCTAACGCTTCTTGACACAATCCAGTTTTTCTTTTGATTTTTTTTCTCTCTTGGTAGCAGGGCTTGCAAAAAACAAGTCAAAGTGCTTGGGAATGGGAGGTTTTGCCATACACGAACCACCCTTACTCTCCTGGGGAGCTCCTTGTCAAGGAGCATGTGGATATGACACCACATGTTCATTTCTTGGCACAACCTGGATATCCGTCTGCTCCTACAGCCAAGTAGTCCTTGGGGGGTGTTCACACTGTGCTGAGTGTGCCTCCAAGAGTCCCACTCACATGTGGTGACCACCACTCCCTACATGGGCACGTTATGGCACAGAGAGGACGGTGTAGGTTCAAGTCCAGGTCCTTTCCTTGCTAGCTGAGGTCTTTAGACAAATCACTTTACCTCTCTGAACCTCAACTTCTCATCTGTAAAATGGGATGAAAGTATAAAACCCAGAGGAAAGTTAGATTAGCGGTTCTCAACCTGTGGGTCGCGACCCTTTGGGGTGGGACGACCCTTTCACAGGGGTCGCCTAAGACCATCGGAAAATACATCTATAATTACATATTGTTTTTGTGATTCATCACTATGCCTGAATTATGTTCAATTTGTAACAATGAAAATACATCCTGCCTATCAGATATTTACATGACGATTCATAACAGTAGCAACATTACAGTTATGAAGTAGCAACGAAAATAATGTTATGGTTGGGGGTCACCACAACATGAGGAACTGTATTAAAGGGTCGCGGCATTAGGAAGGTTGAGAACCACTGAGTTAGATGATAAAAGGGGATGACCTGCTCATGCTTGCCACTGAAGGGTTTCTCAATAGGTATGAACTGACCTTCCTCCCCTTTCATTTAAAGCATTTCTCTCCATGTTCCCTGTCTGCACAAGCACATACATATCACATGAGTAGGTACATGAGCAATTGGCCGCAGTGGTTGCTTCCAAAGAGGCTGGAATCTGATATCAGAGGCCGATTTTACTTCCACTGTACAAACTTCTGTACTATTTGAAATTTTATCAGCATGCATTTCTTAAAAATGTTACAGAGGATATGTCTATTTAAACACTCCGAGTTCCTAGCCCTTGCTCCTTTGCTGTCAATGCCTTATCTTCCGTCCAGGGCTGGCAGTGTCATACTGAACAGGCACAGAAGGAAACTTTGTCCATGTAGGTGTCTGTGTGGACACGCCTAGCATTGACTGCAGGGCCTGTGGAGTGCAGAAGGCTCCGAATTCAAGAAGCACTGGGAGGAAAACGGACTTCTTCACGAAGGATTGGACAACTGCATAGGCATTTGGGAAAAGACAAAAATGGAGCCATATCTCACACTAGGTCCCAAAATAAACTCCAAATGGATCAGAGATTTAAATGTAAAAAAAAAAAAAAAGAAACTAGACAAGGACTAAAAGAAAACATGGACGAATTTCTTTATAATCTGGGTATGGAGAGTTTTTCTAATCATGATTCCAAATCCAGATTTAATGAGAGAAAAGATTGGTAAATTTGACTACTTAAAAAAACACACACAAACTTTTGCATGGTGAAAGAATCACAAAGTCAAACGATGTGCAACAAATTTGAAGAAAGTATAGGTCATATACATCACAGATAAAGGCTTAATGTCTTCCTAACACATAAGAAACATTTGAAAATCAAGAAATGAAAGTCCCCAAACCTGAAAGAAACATGAGCCAAAGAAAGCCACTTCACAGGAAGATATGCACAACTCGTCTTCAATCATATAGCCAGCTGCTCAGACTTACTTTCAATAAGAGAAATGCAAAATAAAATTACTCTTTGATATTATTTGCCACCTATCCCTTTGGCAGAATTCAGAAAGTTGACAAAGACACACTTTTCTTTTATGAGGCTACGAGGAAACATATTCTCCTATTGCTAGTGGGAGAGCAACACGGTCCATCTCCAAGGTGGGTGCATTGCACAGCGAGCAAAACTGGGCCTTTACCTTGGGAGTGAGCCATTATTCTTGTTGGGACTTACCTGAGATACATTTCCACAAATATGAACCACTTGTGACAAATTCATGGGCTGTGATGTTATTTGTTGTGAGAAAATATTGGAATCAACTTACCTGCCATTCTTTAGAAGATACGTTGGATTACTTATGGTCCATCCACACGAGAGAGCACACACAATGTGAATGAGAATGGAGGCACTCTCTACAAACTGCTATGGAAAGATTTCCAAGATATTTTGTTAAGAGCAGAAAGAGAGGCAGGATAGAGAACACGGAGTATATTACATCCGATAAAAGAGACAAACAGGAAAACAGGTACTTGTTTCTTTATTTTTGCAAAAGGAAACTGATGAACATGGTTGCTTATAGGGGAGTATGTGGAATGGGCAGAGGCCAGGGTATTAGGGAGGATAGTGGGACTTTTCTCAGTATACGTGTTGTCATATAGTTTTGACTTATACATCACAAAAATGTTTCATATATTTAAAAATTAAATCAGTAACGATGTATAGGAAGCTAACTTTAAAATAATATGAAATGAGCCCAGCTGGCAGGGCTCAGTGGCTATGCATTGACTTGTGAACCAGGAGGTCTAGGTTTGATTCCCACTCAGCGCACATGGCTGGGTTCTGGGCTCAGTCCCTACTGGGGGGAGTGCAGGAGTCAGCCAATCAGTGATTCTCTCTCATCGTTGATGTTTCTATCTCTCTTTCCCTATCCCTTCCTCTCTGATATCAATAAGTACATAAAAAACCCCCACAACAAACATTTAAAAAAACACACAACATGAAATGAAACGAAGGAAACCAACCACATATCAAATCGGTAACATGACTACACAGAAAAAAATAACGAATGCAAGAACCCTGTAGCACAATGGTCCAACTGTAATCCTGAGCAGGTTATAGAAAGAACTGTAAAGACACTTCGAATTTACTTAGTAGGTTTGTTGTTGGTAGTGGTATTGGTACAGTAATTCCAATAATTTTGAAAATATTGTAGGACCAAGCAAAGGAGTTAAATATATAAGTGACAGGAACCAGGGTCTAGAAATATAGGACAGAGAAAGAATTCTGCAATGTGGGATTTGAATTAGAAACGTCTGAACTCAGGTTGGTCCATTGAAAAAGCCTTGAAGCAATGAACTCCAGCAGCACCCAGCCAGTGTGGCTCAGAGGTTGAGCGTTCTCCCATGCACCAAGAGATCACCAGTTCAATTCCCAGTCAGGGCACGTGCCCCAATTTCCAGCTAGATCCCCAGTAGGGGGCACGCAGGAGGCAGCTGGTCAATGTTCCTCTCTCATAGATGTTTCTATCTCTCTCCCTCTCCCTTCCTCTCTCTCTAGAATCAATAAAAATATATTTAAATATAAATAAAAAATAAACTCCAGTAGCAACTAGCTCACCTAGCACCCAGACCTTAGCTTCTAAATACCATTCCCCACTAAAAACAACAACCAGGCTCCTTAGAGAGATGGCTACTTTCAGGTCTGGAGTCGGGACATCTTGTACTAGAAGGCCAACAATAGCTCAAAGATTGATAGTGGCTTATCAACAAGACACGTGAGCTGGCTTGCAGGAGTTCTCACTAGTGAAACTTGAGACAATTAGAGCATCAAAAAGAATAATGATGTTAATAGATTATAACACGATGAAAGAAAATGAGTCCAGAGTCATGCTAAAAAATTGAAACAAGAAAGAAATTTCAAAAAGCAGTGAAATCCAAGTAAAGTCTGCAGTCTAATTAATCATACTGTGTCAATGTCAATTGCCTGGTTTTGATCATGTACTATGTGATGTTATCATTGGGGGAAGCTAGGTTTTGGGTACACTGAACCTCTCTGTAATATTTTTGCAACTTCTTATGCGTCTTTATTTCAAGATGAAATTTTAACAAATAAGCCCGACCTGTGTGGCTCAGTGGTTGAGCTTTGACCTATGAACCAGGAGGTCATTGTTCGATTCCTAGTCAGGGACATGCCCGGTTTGTGGGCTCAATCCTCAGTAGGGGGCATGCAGGAGGCAGCCGATCAATGATTCTCATCATTGATGTTTCTCCCTCTCCCTTTCTCTCTAAAATCAATAAAGTTATATTAAAAAAAACGCACAAATAAGCATGCGTGCGTGGGTGATGGGGTGGTGTTCTTTACAGAGGAATGAATGCTAGGCTATATTTATAGAAAAAGTGATTGAACTAGAAAATCACCAACATTGCATTCACCAATGCAATACTTCATTATCAATAGACTAGAGGCCTGATGCATGAAATTCGTGCCAGGGGCTCAGCCCTCGCAGCCCAGCTTCATCTGGAAGGTTGTCCAGTCTAATTAGCATATTACACTTTTATTATTATAGATAATAAAATATTGGATGAAAGCCATCAGAGAATGGGACATTCATATGGTCTCACCTCACAGATTACTTAGTATCTACAAAGGGTAGAGGAGTGTCTATGGTGGATAAATCTGGTAGACATCACCTTAACCTTAACCAAGTGGAAAAAAAAAAAGGGTCCCTGCTCGTTTTCTTGCTCCTGAATCTTTAATGTCATGTGGATCACTATCAGTGTTGAAATAAATGGCATTCTGGGTTCCCTGATATGCTGGGGTGAGAAGTATGGGAGATCACCTTTGTAATACTTATCTCCAAGCTGCCTAATCTGAATTCAAAGAAACAAACACCCAAATTTAGATTGTATGGTGCTCTTTTGAGATGTTAATGTGAACTCAGAAACTATCAGTATAAAGACAAAAACAAAACAAAACAAAACAAAACAACAAAACAAAAGACAACTGTAGGAGACTGTCCTAGATTAAAAAGATTAACCAGACTAAAGAAAATGATAATTAAACCGAGTAGATGACTCTTGACTGGATCCAGATCAGAAAAAATATTACAAAGAACATTAGTACAGCAATTGGGACAACTTAGATATGGGCAGTATATTAGATAATATTACTGTATCAATGTCCTCGAAGTGAAAAAACCCACTGTGCTTATGAACGATAATGCCTGGTTCTTAGGGAACACAGGCTGAAGTACTTCTGGGGTCACATTTCAAGATATCTGTAACTAATTTTAGAAAAAGATATAAAAATAAAATGAGAGCTCTCAAGCAAATAGAGAAAAATGTTAGCAACTGATGAACCAAGTGTAAAGAGCAGTCTGTATGGATTTTTATCATATTATATTTTCAACCCTCTGTAGGTTTGAAAATCTTTAAAATAAAAACTTGGGGAGAATACAACTACCTCACATTAGGTCATGCATACATTTTTTCTCTTGTACCCAGATGGGAATTCCTCCCCTTTCAGCTCCTCCATTTCCTCAAATCTCGGCATATGATGCAGCAAGAGTTGCTCTGGGCCCAGTGGACCAATGGAGCCCAGGCTTCCAGCGAGTCTTCAGGGAAGGCTCCCACCACTGCCGCCTCTGGGGTCTGCTGCCCACCAGCAGGCGCCCTTAGCAAAGACTGGTTGGCTCATCACTGAGCCTAAAGGAGTGTTTGAGGCTTTTGGAGTCTCTGGGGCCTAAGACTTGCTGAGCCCTTTAGCCTTAGAGAGCTGGTGCCTGAGACTAAAAACTAGCATGACACAATGGACCTCCTTTATTTTTCCTTTTTAAAAAACATCTTTTTTATTGATTTCAGAGAGGAAGGGAGAGAGGGAGAGAGAGAAACATCAATGATGAGAGAGAATCATCCATTGGCTGCCTCCTGCATGCCCCCTACTGGGTATTGAGGCCTGACTGGGAATGGAACCATGACCTCTTGGTTCATAGGTTGACGCTCAACTACTGACTGAGTCACACCATCCAGGCTGGACTCCTTTTACAATGGGAACTTCCGGTGGAGCTGATTGTGCCCAGTTACTTTTGAATGGAGCCATGAGTTACTGTGGAATATTCAAATGATGAGTCACAGTCATCCCACCACCAATAAACCAACCAGTAAATGCATCTGTTCTCTCAAAAATCAATACTGGGTGATTTGCACTGGGATCCATACCACTGGGATGGCAAGTAGGGCACTGTCCTTGCCAGTGAAGAGTTTGAGAGTTTGGGGAAGGTCCACTCAGATCAGTGCCACAGGTTGACTCCATCAGTGCCAATGCATGCCCGCAGTCTTCATGTTGTAGCACTGAGTGGCACACCTAGAAGGGGAGGCTGAGAGAAAGCATCTTGGAGAGGGTGGGTGAGACATTTTCCTCCATTTGTAAAACCAGTTCCTTTTGTCTTCAAAGGAGAAAAGAAGTCAGGACCTGGGGCCACACGAGGGGAGCGGCGGAGAGAGGTTCCAAAAGGTTCATGGGACTCCTCCAGTTTTCTCTGTCTCTTCGCCAGGGTAGGGTGACCGGCTGATCCCCATTTGCCTGGGACTTTCCCAGTGTTAGTACCGGAAGTTCCGACCCCTGAGAAACCATCCCTTCCAGGCAAACTGGGACGGTGGTCCCCTATGACACTCCCACCTTGAACCCAGAATCTTCAGTTGCGACGGATCCCATGTGAAGAACAAATCAGTAACACCCCAGCTCTGAGGTTTCTGACGTGGATACTAAAGAGGAAGGAGGAGAAGAGCCAACCTCATTTCTCCTTTTTCCATGCTGATCAGAGACAAGCCTGGCAGCGGGGGTAGGGTGGGAAGGGGGTAGGGGGGTGGCACTGCTCTTTCACAGCTCTGCACCCTCCCTGCTGCTCTGCCCTCCTGCCTCCCGAGGGTCCCCCTCTCCGTCAACACGCCCGGACGCTGCTCATTCTGCAGTCCCAGCTAAAATCACATTTTCTCTCGGAGACCTCTCCCAACTGTTCTAGCTGAAAGCGATCTTCTGCTCCTGAGAAATGTACTAGCACTTATCATCTGTGTGCTCACCTGATACAGAAGAACCTCAGAGAAATTGTAGGAAACGCAGAGATCCATTTATTCATGTGTAATGCCCTCATTCATTCACTTGCTAGTAACGAGGTACCAAGCACCGTGCTGGGCACTGGGGCTTCCAGGGCGAGTCAGGCCACTGTCCCAGTGAGCTGGGGGCGGGGGGAGGGGGGAGCGTTGGCCAGGTGCGTGAGTAATGATCACACAGGTGCCACGTGCTGTGACAGGGGCTGAGCATTAGTAAGCAGTGTCATTGGAACTCCACCGAGTGGCAGACACGGTGTTAGAGGCTAAAGGATGACAAAACCCTTGAGATTATAATTGGTTGAGTGTCAGAAGCACACTATTTTCATACTGTGTGGTAAGTGCAACCAAAGCTGTAAACTCAGGACCTGCGAGGACACAGACGAAGAACACTGAGCCAGGGATGATGTCTTCTTGGAGGACCTGGCGCTGACCGGAACTGACCGGTTCGCGGTCTGGTGAAAAGATGATGAGGCCAACGGGGACAGGGAGGGACTGGCAGATCGGAGAAGTTCAGCAGAGCAAGTCAGTAGGGCTTTGCGACTGATCCTCGTTGCAGAGAAAATAATCTCAGGCCTTGTATGTTCTGGAAAGTCTTGGACAGGACACGGCGTGTGCTAGGCCTTTAACACACACCTGCAGGTGGGTTCAGGTGAGACACCAGGCAGAATCCACACGCTGTCTGACTGGATTATCAGGGGAGTCTTGTAGCCAGGCTTTCCTGAAATAGGTTCCTTCCACAAGCTCTAAGACAGCGGTTCTCAACCTGTGGGTCGCGACCCCTTTGGGGGTCGAACGAACCCTTTCACAGGGGTCACCTAAGACCATCGGAAAACACATATATAATGACATATTGTTTTTGGGATGAATCACTATGCTTTAATTATGTTCAATTTGTAACAATGAAATTGGGGGTCACCACAACATGAGACACTGTATTAAAGGGTCTCGGCATTAGGAAGGTTGAGAACCACTGCTCTGAGATACGAGCAATGCCTCCCAAACTGAGAAATGCAATTGCAATGTTGTGTGTGTTCCCTTTGTCTCCATTCTCTCCATTCTCTACAATGATTAAGAAGTAAAACAAAATTAAAATATGGACAATCCCACCCACCCAGAGTGGCTCAGTGGTTGAGTGTTGACCTATGAACCAGCAGGTCATGGTTAAGTCTTGCTCAGGACACATGCCCGGGTTGTGGGTTTGATCTCCAATGTGGGAAGGGCAGGAGGTGATTCTCATCATTGATGTTTCTCTCTCTCTCACTCTCTCCCTTCCTCTATGAAATCAATAAAAATATATTTAAAAATGTGGAAGTTCTCCACTTTCTCATTCCCTCTATCCCAACACATGCTCACACATACATGCATGCATGGACACAAACACATCCATGCTTACACACACAAACACAGCTATGGTTTGTGGGCTTGATCCCTAGTATGGAACAGGCAAGAGGTGATTCTCATCATTGATGTTTCTCTCTCTCTCACTCTCTCCCTTCCTCTATGAAATCAATAAAAATATATTTAAAAATGTGGAAGTTCTCCACTTTCTCATTCCCTCTACCCCAACACATGCTCACACACACATGCATGCATGGACACAAACACATCCATGTTTACACTCACAAACACAGCTATGCTAAGTGTTTGTTTTGAACTCACCTGTGCTTTCTACAGCCTGATCTTGAACTCCTGTAGTTGGGGGGGGGGGTGTGGACCCACCACGGTTTTAATAGCTATGCCTCGATATTAACCTCCAGGATCACAGCCTCCATGGCCTGTATTTGAAGAGGAGGCACAATTGGATCAGACGAACAGCTCCAACCTCGAACTCCTGGCCCCTCTCCTTGAATTGCTGGGAGGCGGGAAGATGGAGCACAGGGAAGAATTTCCCGTCTGGCGTGGCATCTGTGCCGGAGACTTCCAAGGCCCTTCTCAATCTGTTCTCTCCGGTGGGTGACTGCCGCCGGCCCGCACACCTGCTTGCTGGGCCAGGCTGCAGTGTCAGCAACCCTGGAGGCTGGGCTCCTGGAGACACCCAGGCCCAGCAGCCCCGTCCCTCCGAGGCCTGGCCGGAGGGGACAGAGGACTGGCTCTGGTGCTCCAGCCCAATTTGGGTCAGGAGCTTTTATTGGATCCTCTTGCCTTTTACTTTGAAAAATACAGAAATCTTAGCTTGCCACTGTAATATTTGCAGCCCGGGACACCGTGGCTAAAACTCAGGTCCAACTAGAGGGTCTGGGGACTTTGAAGAAGAGCAAGTGCTGATCTAGGAATCTGAGGGGGCCCAACCGTCCCGGGGTACAGCCCCTGGCTCCCTGGGTGACTTCCCACCACCCCTCCAGCTAGGAGCACCACCCAAAACACACTAGAGTGTTAGCTATGCAGCACTTCCAGTGAGGGGACATTGCTATACACCCACTTGAGCACCTTATTTAATTGCACCAACCCCCCAGGACAGATGTTGTTATCGCAGCTTCATTGAGGAGGATGTCAGAGCTCAGGGGCAGAGGTGCCGCATTGAAGGCCTCGGGTCCAGGAGCAGCAGAATCAGGATCGAATTGAAGGTTGGCCTCTGCCCTCCATTCTGCCTCAACATGCACAAGGCAGTGTGAGCAGGGGCATGGAGGGGAGGGACTTGTGTCACCCGGATCTGACGGGCCCTGTTGGATTGTCAACTGATTGAGAGTGGAGACCACGCTTGTACTGTGCTCCTTTTAGGACATAGTCTTTTTACCCATGAAAGAGGGAAAATCTTACTTCTCAAATGAGTCTGTTCAAGTCAAGTTCCATGACAGCCTTTGGAATTTGGGGGAGAAAATGGGCCAGGCTCAGGCACAGGGTGTGCCCTGCAACCCCCAGCCTGCCTTCTGTCGTCTGAGCGCCTGTTAGACTCGCTTCTGTAGATCATTTCCGGAGCTCGGTGCCAGGTAACAGTCTCTCAAATTTCTTACATGTTATGAAGCATCGCAGATGACTCTGTATAATCAAATATGCCATTCCACATCTCATTTGTAATTTCACAATTTAGCTTTCCGCGCCATTTAAGCACATATAGGGCCTCTAGAGAAATCCTTATTTTTTTTTTTCCCTGAAAGCTTTTCCGTGTGAACTTGGTGCTGATTTTGGTCTTTGCAGTGTCTAATGAGGTTCTCGCAAAGTTTTCTCACTGCGACAGGCTTTATAGAATTTAAGAAACTATGGAAATAAGTCCTGGCCTAATGGAAGTCACGGCAGGCCAAGGAAGCAGGGGGCAGGAGGCCCGGGGGAGGGGCCGATGTTCTCTCTCTCATCTATTTCCGTTATGTGTGGCTTGACTGGGTCTCTGGAGAAGGCTCGGTCGGCCTTGCAATCCTGCACTGCTTGGCAATTTATAAAGCACATCTCGTGTATCAGATTTCCTTTGAGCTTGACAACTGCCCAGTAAGTGAGGCTGGGTAATTATGATGATGATCTCCATTGTATAGACGAGGAAACAGAGACTTGGGGAGGTTAAGTGACTTGCCCAAATCCACGAAGCTAATTTTAATTATTAATTAATTGCAAGGCGAGGCTTCAAGTGCAGCTCTTTTGATTAGCAGCCCCGTGTCGGCCTACTAATCCAGCCCTCCTTCCTCTGGGCCATGCTTTGCAGCTGCTGAGCAGAGAGGGTTTGGAGATGAAATGGTGACATGTTGATGCTACTGCCATTTAGTTCTAGAATCTATCCACCTCTCTCCGTCCCTGCTGCTACACTTCGGGCCCTGCCCACTGCCATTTCTGGGTCACTGCCACAGTGCCCTAAGTGGTTTCCTTACTTCTAGTCTGGATCCGCTCAAGTCCAATATCCACCCTGCAGCATAAACAACTTCCTTTTTTATAAAATAGATTTTTATTGATTTCAGAGAGTGCAGGAGAGGGAGAGAGAGAAAGAGAAACACCAGTGATGAGAGAGAATCATTGATCAGCTGCCTCCTGCATGCCCCACACTGGGGATGGAGCCCACACCCCCAGCATGTGTCCTGACCGGGAATTGAACCCTGACCTCCTGTTTCATAGGTCAATGCTCAACCACTGGGCTGCACTGGCTGGCCATAAATAACCTTCTTAAATGAAAACGTTATCACAGTGCTCCTCTGCCTAAAACATTTTGATGGCTTCCATGGTCTTCAGCAAACCGCCAGCTTCTCTCACTTGGCCTCCAAGGGTCTGCATGAAATGATGCTACTTACATCCCTACAACCCGCCTATTGTCACTCCCACCCGGAGAATCTGAGTGCCAGCTGCTTCCCATCACCACACTCTCTTGTAGTGGGACCTTTGTCATCTTCACTTTATGACCCCTGTCACCTTCCCTCAGCTCTGTCTTCTCTTTGTAATGCTTAATCCTTTTGAAGCAGTTTGTAACCACCAGTGACTATATTCAGAGTCTATAAAATACTGATTTTACTTCCAGTCGTTAACATACTAATGGAAGCGGGTAGGGATCCACTTTCTAAATGAAAACACCTTGGCTTGGCGATGTTAAGGGACTTGCCCACCTTCCATCACCAGCAAGTGGCAGGCTCAGCACTTGGAATTCAAGTCTCGCGATGCTAGTTTACACACAATTATGCCACCTGTTCGCGTCATTTGTCAGCCCTGGCTCCTGGAGAGCAGGCTGGAATGTGTAGTGTAAAGAGGCCCTACCGGAAGCTGAGTTGCATCTCCCACACTAGAAGGACCCTTGCAGGACAAGTGTGCGGGGCAGGAGAAGAGGAAGAAAAAAAAAAAAGGGAGAAAAAACGATGCTGCTGGAACAGCCAGCACATGGGCTCATTAGCCTCTTCCAAACAGTCTCTCTCTCCCTCTCCCCCTGCTGACCAGAAATAAGTCTGAGGGGAATTTGCGCGGTAAACTTTCACCTGCGGGGACACGGTCTCTGGAGAGATGAAACATCGCGAGCAGACAGCTTGCTGTTCTGTGCTGAGTCATGGCGCTAGTTCTGCTTTCTCGGAATAATTGGGAATTACTCTCCTGGGGGAAAAATGTCAGTGTCCCCAACAGTGTTGCCTAAATGACATAAATTCCCAGGACAGTGTAGCTCTGGTTAAAAGTCTCAATTTATCAGGAGCCTTTCCTAACTCCATCCCTCATGCATCACTTTCTCCTGCTATTCGATCAACAACAGAGACCCTGTCAGAGAGTCAAAGACCGTTGGGACAATCAAGGTAGTTAGCAATAAACCATTTAAGGAGAGGAGGAAAGTACCCAAGCAGAGGGAAGGTGTGTGGGGACACTGAAATAGCCGAAAACATGGCAGGTTCGACAGCAGTTTGCAGAATGGACTTAAAAATTGATTGAGCTGTAGGAGTGAGGACGGTTCCCAGGCGTCTGGCTAAAGCAGCTGAGAGGTGACGATGTCATTTCATGAAATGGATTCAAAAGGAAGTTCCTTCCTCCTTTCTTTCTTTTATTCTTTCAGATCTGGCCAGCGCACTTAAGATCACCTTGAACTTGATATGCCTGTGGATAGTTGAGTCTGGAACATAGAAGACAGTTTTGAACTGGAGATACAGGTTTGGGACACCTCAGCGCACCGATGGTGATTGAAACCGTGGGGTGGATGGGATCACCTGGGAGACGGTCTAGAGTGGGAAGATTCTTACCCGAAGTGGCCAAAGGACACATTCCTCATTCCAAAGTCAGTAATGGAGAGAAGAGAAGCTAAAGTTGCACAGCTGTAATTGGGAAGGCGACCGTATGAGTCAGATCCAATGAGTGAAGCAAGGACAACAGAAAGAACAACTAGGAAAATCTAGGAGAGGACGAGGGAGTTCAGTTTCCAGGAGGAGAGAGAGACGTTTAGGTGAGGGGTGGGGGGAGAGCTAGGTGAGTTAAGTGGCTGGGTTCATTGTTGAGAATTCTCTAGACTCAAGAGGTCCTCTTACACAGTGCCTGGTTTATGCTTGGAAGGTGGCCATGGGCGCTTTGAAAAGCACTCCTGGGCTGGAGACTATTATTCCTTACTAGAGGCCTGGTGCATGAAATTCGTGCATGGGGCGGAGGGGTCCCTCAGCCTGGCCTGCACCCTCTGGCAATCTGGGACGGCTGGTTCCTAACTGCTTGCCTGCCTGCCTGATCACCCCTAACCACCTCTGCCTCGGCCCCCGACCGCCACAGCTTCGTCAGGAAGGACACCTGGAATGATGTCCAGAAGGTCTTTTGACTATCCAGTCTAATTAGCATATTACACTTTTATTATTATAGATACTGTCAGGTAACCACTGTGAGGCTAGTTTAAGGGGAAAGGGCCTTCAGATTTGTGCTCTGGTGAACACCTTGTGCCCTGCCTCAGTTTCTCTAAGATCACCAGCCTTTGAGATGCTGTTGACAAGTCATTGGTTGATATCAAAGAGTGAAGGAAGCATAGTTCTTTGATGCCCCTCTGCTTGGGAGGCCACTTGCAAGGAGAACTCTCCACAGGTCTGCCACACAATGAAGAGTCAACGCTCACAGACTGAAGTCAGTGGTGCATCTTGGGATCAATGAATCCCTCTGCCATACAAGTTGGTTTTGCATGGGATCCATCTGTCAGTGTGCTCTGACTTCAGATGTATATCCAGGTCTCAGACTGGGGACCTTTGGAGGTGCAGGGATCAGCAACTCAAAAAGTCACAGGGTATCCATCCAGGTCCTTTTTGCCCTTTTGATCAGTCACTAACACACATGCCTTCAAATCTCAGTTGCTTGACCCACTCCATGCACATTTGCCAATGATGCCAGGATGGAGGTACAGTCCGGGGACCAGCGGCACCGGCCCTGCCTGGGGACTTGTTAGAGTTCAGAGTCTCAGCCTTACCCCAGACCTTCTGAGTTAGGGTCTGCATTTTCACAGATGACCCAGGGACATGTATGTACATTAACATTTAGGAGGCACTACCCTGGATTACCCAAGTCCCCTTGATGGGTGAACAAGATAAATCCTATGGAAGAGGGAATCAGACTCAACTAACTAGAAATAGGGAAACAAAAAGAGACAGCCTGACCTGCCGGGGAATCACTAAACTACGTAACAAGTCTATTTCTGAGACCCTGGCACGTTGGTGCGTGGTACACGGGTTCCAGGAGCCAGCCTTGGTTCATGGCCCATTGCATTGTTGAGGCGTACGGCTGCTCCCCAGGCCTGTCCCGGGGAATGGGTGCGAGGGCAGGCTGATGGTCATTTTTCCAGCTGGCCTCTTGGCAGTTGCTGCCTGGGCATGCAGGTGGGAAGAGAGGGACTAACTGGTCAACCACAATAAGTCCTATTAGAAAACTGGAAAAGCCAGCGCGGTATTTTTTTTCCATGTGGCACCCCTAAGTGCTCACGTTAAGCGGGTGATTACTGGCCCTTTATTATTCTCATTTTGGTAAAGCTGTTGTTTTTTTTCTCTCCCACACACCTGTGTTTAAAGTGAATTCTGTGTTATTTTCTCCCCACAGGCCGTGCTGAGGGCCATAGGGAACAGCATTTAGCAACACCGAGCAGGAGAGGCAGAGAGAGCAGCGTTAACTCCACACGGGATTTGGACATGGGCTGAGTCTGCTGGCAGGAGAATGTGTGTTTTTATGGTGGTAACTGTGAAGGGGGAGCAGCTGGCGCTCAGAGGTGCCACGGGGTGGCTCCTGGCTGCTCCTGCTGCGGGGAATTCTGCTGGCAGGAGGGCTTAGGGGGAAGGAGAGAGGCTTCGCTTTAGTAGAATGGGCTCTTGGGAAGCCAGGTGAGAGTGAGCGTGCAGAGGGTTTGGGCGGAGTGCCCGGGATGAGAGGGGAACGCATGGTGTCTCAGAGGTAAGCGGGAAAAGGGTGGGGTGGGTGCCTCCTGCTTTTGCCTCAGAGCCACTGAAACCAGAAACAGCCCAGCACATAAAGGGCCGCCAGCAATCACTTAGCCAGGCCAGGCAGCATCTTCTTCTTCTTCTTCTTTTTAAAAATATTTATTTTTATTGATTTCAGAGAGGAAGGGAGAGGGAGAGAGAGATAGAAACATCAATGATAAGAGAGAATCATTGATTGGCTGCCTCCTGCACACCCCCTACTGGGGATCGAGCCTGCAACCTGGGCATGTGCCCTTGGCCCGAACGAACCCGGGACCCTTCAGTCCGCAGGCAGAGGCTCTATCCATTGAGCCAAACGGCTAGGGCAACATCTTCTGATCCAAAACCACATTCCCTTCCTCCTTTTAACAAAGGCTGAGTTTCCCACGGAGTATCCTTTCTCCTTCCTTCCTTGCTCACAGAACCCTGATTTTGTCCTGAGTAGCCAGATGCCCAGTAAAAAGGTAAGGTGTTGGGATCTCCCTGGTGAGGAGGCGTGGCCCGCAGAGCTCAGGGGGCGGGGCTTCAGACAGCCCTTCCCTGGGTACTCAGTTCTGGGTACCTCTCCTTTGTCCTCCTCCTCCTCCTCCTCCTCCTCTCAGCCTGGAATGCGGATGTCTGCTTGAATCTGGAGGCCAATTTGAGGACGGAATCACATGCTAGAGATAGTGAAACAGTGAAACAGACACTCAGGAGGACACTGATTCCTGGATGTCACTGTCCCGAGTATTGCTGGCCTCCTGCCTGCCAGCCACTCGTTGGAATTTTCTGTTCTAGGTCATGGGCCTCTCCTCCAGGCTCCCTGGATTAGGTAGGACAAGCAAATCTAGCTGCTGCAACAAACAAATGCCCAGATGTCAGCAACTTAACCCAATGGAAGTTTGTCACTCACATCAAGGCCGTGAAGCAGTAACAGGTTGTCAGGGAGGCTCCCTGGCTCCTTCCATCCGATGAACTCCTTCCATACCTCTTCTGCCCCACAGGCTGGCCGGCCCTGGGGAGGGCAGGAGATTCCCATGTGGCCCGCGCCTTCTGCTGAGGCAGACGTGTTAGGAAAGCGCATTGCACAGCATCAAGTGCCATGGAAACCCGTTAATAGCGGGGGCTGGTGCTCCACGGCGCCGGGGGCTGGCTCTGGCTCCCACACGAACAGCCAGCAGTTCGGAAGCGGGTCCAAAGCACTCGGTTTCTTGGACACGGAATCACAACCCCACGTACCCAGTGATTTCGTGCTTTCTGTCGGAGGCCTCGAAGCTCCTCACCAGCAGTCCCCTGCCCACGCCCTCGGGAGGGGGGGGGGCAGCTGGCGCTGAGCAGCAGGGCCTCGCCTGCTCGGCTTTGATCTGTTTTCTGAAGCTTGTGCCCCTTTCTGCCAGCTCAGATCCAGTTTCCCATTCACTTCAGCCTACCCCTGGGCTGCTCCTTTGTTCTGTGCCCCTCCCCCAGCATCCAAACCTGCTCCCCACGTGGCCATTCTGCAGGTTCCCAGCCCCAGTGGGATGAGGAGGAGGCGCCTGGAGGCAGCCGGTCCTGATGCTGGCCCTTGCATCGCTAACAGGAGGGGTCAGAGCAGTATCTTCCCCAACAGGACTCAGGTGGGGGGTGGGGGTGGAGGAAAGAGAAGGGCGGGAGATGTCTGGGGTCAGTGCTATGTGAGAGGGACACTGCTTGCTCCACTCCCAGCGCTGCATTTTCTCAGGGGAGTGGAGGGGGAGCTGGTGGGTAGGGACAGAGGATGGGCGATGCCAGGGGGTACCAGGGGGTGATAGGAACAGGAGCCACTCAGGTCACACTGCCGGCTCACCTTTTCCCCCGAGGAAGGAAGACGGAAGGAGGAAAGACACATTCGAGTAGGCTCTGGGCTCAGAAGTCAGTATGTCAGCCTTTCCTGATGGAGGCTGGTTTCTTTTAAGGTATCCTCTGTATTCTTTGCTTTGATGGTTCAAGAGGGAGCTGATCTGTTGCTTTTCCTGGAAATATATTAACATTCCCGAGCAGAAAACCCCTCCTCCCTCACAGCCATCCTCAGCATATCCGGACTGTGTCTCTCACCCTCACTGGGTGAAGCGGTGTGTGGCCACAGGGCTGGGCAGAGGTGCTCGGAGCTACACCCAGACCTTGTTTGGGCCCAGAATCGCTGCATTATTCGAAGGACACAGCCTGTGCCCTCTCCCTGTCTGTTCTGTGCTCAGCCCAGGTCAGAGGAGTTGTGAGGTGCGCTCAGCAGGCTGTGGGGTCAGGGCCAGGGAACCCGGGCTCCTGGCTGGTGGACTGAGGTAGGCAGCTGTTCATGTCAGGGCCCTGGGCATGCTGACTGCGGGCCAGTGTCGGCTCCGAGACGGGCGCTGTGGTGATTGCCGTCACCACCTTGGTTTTAGTTGTAGAGGTCAAAGGTGGAAGGTGGAGGGAGGAGAGACCGAGGACTCTAGGATGCAGTGAGAGTCTGGATGGGTGATGACTTGCCCAGTGCGCCCCATTCCGCGTCCACTCCCCAACTCCTTCCTCCCCAGGCCAGGCCCTTGAAGCCTGAAAGCAGTAGCACCCCCCCCCCCACCCACCCTGTCCCCCTCTCCCCTCCACCTTCTGGGAAACCCACCTCCTGCGATTCCTTTTGATGACTTCTCTTTAGTTGCCATGAAGAAGTGCTCGTATCAGCAAACAGATGGTGGCTGAGGCACGGAGCATAAAATACATTTATCAAGGCAAACAGCTGTAGCCCATTGCATTCGCCGATTTCTATTAAAAGTCCTCCAGGGCTACCAGCCGCTCCGAGGTGCAATCGGAAGTCAGCCCAGGACCGGCTTTGTGCGGCTTCCCTCCCCGGCCTTTCTGCCTGGGGCCTGAGAGAGAACACTGCCTCCGGACCCCTGTTTGCACCTCTGGACCCTCCATCAAAGCGCCTACTGCAGCCTCGCCCCCCTGCCTCATTGGGTGGGTGAGGGCCCTTCCATAGTGTTCCCACTGCCCAGGCACCATACAATGGGGACTTGGTGACCTGCAATTACTAGTACCATGTGCTGTGAGGGCAGAGACATGTCCCTGTGAGGGGGCCCTGACATACCGGACGCACTAGGTGCCTTTGTTCACTGTCTGCAGCCATCCTCGCACTCTCTCACTGTGCTTCATGATTTAAAAAATACGTTTTTATTTATTTCAGAGAAGGAGGAAGAGGGAGAAAAGGATAGAAATATCAATGATGAGAGAGAATCAGTCAGTAATCAGCTGCCCCCTGCATGCCCTCTATTGGGGATGGAGTCCGAAAACCAGGCATGTGCCCTGACCGGGAATCGAACTGTGACCTCCCGGTTCATAGGTTGACACTCACACAGGCCCGGCATGATTTTTATTTTCATTTGTTCTGATGGCCGGGACGCTGTTGTGGTTCTCCTTTCGTTGTGGTCTGAAAGAGGGTCAGGAGTTGGGAGAGCTGGGATCTATTCCAGACTCTGCCATTATTTAGCTTTGAACTTGGGCAATCCGTGTTCTTTGTCTGGGCTCTTGGTTTCCTCTTAGAGGGGTGAGGTTGGATCAGAGGAGCAAACTCAAGAGCCTTTAGGGGCGAGGCAGGTATGACAGGTGTGAACTGGCCGGGGCAGACAGTGCCATGCTGTGCAGTGTGCATCTACTAAAGGTGCTCCTAACACAAGAACACGTCGAGGTTGGAGGCGCATTAGGTACATGGGCCTCTAGCATGAGACTCCCTAGAGCAGTGGTTCTCAACCTGTGGGTCGAGACCCCTTTGGCAGTCGAACGACCCTTTCACAGGGGTCGCCTAAGACCATCCTGCATATCAGATATTTACATTATGATTCATAACAGTAGCAACATTACAATTATGAAGTAGCAACGAAAATAATTTTATGTTGGGTCACAACATAAGGAACTGTATTTAAAGGGCCAGAAGGTTGAGAACCACTGCCATAGAGTCAATGTTTGCCAACATGCTGTCAAGCGCTAATATTCTGAAAAACTTCTTACAGAGTAACATCCAGGGCAAGACTGAACTCCACAGAGGGCAAATGGACATCTGTAGGTTGGCCTATGAGAAAACGACGGCCTTTTACATTTTTATTCTAATAGACTTTATTTTTCTAGAGCAGCTTTACGTTCACAGCAAAATAGAGGGGAAGGTACATCCCCTTGGTTTTAGTTTTAGAGGTCAAAGGTGGAAGGTGGAGGGAGGACAGACTGTGTCCCCCCTGCCCCTCCCCATGGACAGCCTCCCCCACTGTCTACCAGCGTGGGGCATTTACTATAATCTATGAACCTAATTGGCACACCATTCCCACCCAAAGTCCATAGTTCACCTTGGGGTTCACTCTTGGTGTCGTACACTCTATGGGTTTGGGTACCTGGATAGGACATATATCCACCATTGTGGTGTCATACAGAGTAGTTTCACTGCCTTGAGAATCCTCTGTGCTCTGCTCATCCATCCCTCAGCTCAGTGCTTCTGCACTATTTGAGAGGGCAATGGAGTAACTGGAGACTCCGGGTGTTCGGCCTGTCATGGCGGGGCCACCTTCAGAAACCTGTGGTTTAGTGGGTCAGGGACTGTGGGTGGAGTCAGACTGTCTGGGTTCAAAGTCTCCTGGTGCTGTTTTCTGTTTGTTTTGTTAATCCGCACCTGAGGATATTTTTTTCCATTCATTTTTAGAGAGAGTTGAAAGGAGGGAGGGATAGATCTATCTCATCTCTATCTCTATCTCTATCTCTATCTCTATCTCTATCTCTATCTCTATCTCTATCTCTATTTCTATCTCTCTATTATATAGATATATGAGAAAGACATCAATTACTTGCCTCTTTCACACACCCCAACTGAACTTGCAATCCCAAGTACATGCCCTTCACCGGGAATTGAACCCGTGATTCTTCGGTTCGAGGGACAATGGTCTAGCCATTGAGCACACTGGCCAGGATTACCTGCCTTCTTAATAGCTATGTGACCTCTCACAAGTTATTTAACCGTCCCTCAGTGATACCTTGGTAGGTTATTTAAATATACCTCAGTCACACCTCACTTTCCCCAACTACACAATGGCAATACAAGCAGTAGTTATTACACGGAGCTGCTGTGAGGAGTAAATGGATCGATCTGAATAATTCATCTAAAACTATGCCTGAGGTGGAGTAAGTGTTCAGTCCGTGCTAATTGCTGGTCGCTGAGACGACCTCCCAGCTTGGCGTGGACAAGCATGCGATGACTGGTTTTGTGGAGCTAATATTTACAAATAGCTGGCAACTGTGCAAGGCTTATCTCTTCCATCAAAAGGATCATCTTATGGCTTTTGCTTCTACTCAAGGCATCAAACTGAAACTCTCCCCTGTATGATCCACTTTTACAGGCAGCATCTAGTTCAATTCCCTGGCGGGAAAGAGGCAAGTAATGCCTTCATCTTTACAAAGGCAGAAGCACAAGTTCGAAGAGGTCGTGGAATTCGTTCAAAGCCACCCAGCTAGCAAGTGTTTGAGGCAGGATCTGAGCCCTAGATATTAAATTCCCTGGACAGTGCTCTGTCCACTATGGGACTGTTTTCCTACGTGCTCAGTAGCTGCTTGTAATGATGGTCAGTTGACATGGTAGAACCGAGTGGCTCTGTTGATTCGCAGGGTTTCTCAATCTTGCCCAAAGCATGATTTCAGGTGTTAATTCTTAACTTTGATTTGTGGACCCCAGTGCAAGCCTAGGGATCAAGATTCCCAGAGGAGAGACCCAGTCATCTGTATGTCATCCTGGGTGATTCTCATGATGGCCATAGCATGGGAAACCAACGTTGGGCCAGAGAATTCTGCCAAGAAACCCCACCAGGCAGCTTTGTCCCAGACGTCGGAATAGCTGTTTCAGGAATATGTGATAAGGCCATGAGCGGGTAGGCAGAAGAGTGTGGCTAGCTTGCGGGACCAGAATAACAAAGTCCAGGACTATTCAGTTTGCCAAATAGGGATCCAGATCTTATTTTATGAGCGAGGCACCTTGTTAGGTCCTGCATGCGGGGTCAGGAGGGTCACAAAGGAGTCAGGGTTTGGAGCTCTGAACTGTTAGTGGTTAAAACAATGAATGCACGCCCTTGCCTGACCTACTTCAAAGGAAAGCCATAGGCACCAGGTGAGGATGCTGTCCTCTCTCTTTTTTTTCTCTTTTTTTTAAAAAATATATTTTACTGATTTTTTACAGAGAGGAAGGGAGAGGGATAGAGAGTTAGAAACATCGATGAGAGAGAAACATCGATCAGCTGCCTCCTGCACATCTCCCACTGGGGGTGTGCCCGCAACCAACGTACATGCCCCTGACTGGAATCGAACCCGGGACCTCTCAGTCCGCAGGCCGACGCTCTGTCCACTGAGCTAAACCGGTTTCGGCAATGCTGTTCTCTCTTAAGGTCTGTAAGATTAGCTTCCAGGACAGGGGCAAAGGTGAGTCCCAGCATCTCTGGGCATATGTCCCACCCACTTGGCAATCTCAGCGGAAAGAGAGAGTCCTAAAGAGAGTCCAAGCCTGCCCTCCTCGGGGAGGGGATCTGATTGGCCGGCCATTCCTCAATCCCAAGGTGATTGGTTACTAGTTCCAGTGGAGCCACAAGAAGGGAGAGCTGGACCACTGTGCATTTCTTACACAGAAAAAAAGAGGGGTGGGGGGAGTCAGAGCAGGCTGAAACAACAGACGTCCAGCCAGGATTACTTAGCTTTCCTTAGGAAAACACTCAACAAACAAATGAATTTCTCAAACACCGATTTCATTCCTGGTGTTAAGCAGGCATTGTGAAAATGCACTCAATAACCAGCAGGCGAGCCAGCCCCAAGTGTGTGAAAAGCCCGGTGCGAGTTGCCTTCACTGTTGAATAGACACCTTAAACCGTACCCCATGCAAATGTATCGCACGGAAGTGATCCGAGGTGCATCCCAAGTCAAGGCTGTTGATTCCAGCAATATTTAGATAGGCAAACCGACAACCTCGGAAATATCCATATGCAAAGTAGAGAAATGTGACATGCATTAGAGTACATCCATCCAAATGATGTCCCTGAAATGTACTCGGTACAGCAAAATGCCCAGGAAAGGATGATGCCCTGTGAAACCAAATGCCCGGATGTGAAAGTATGTGTGTGTGATGGTCCCCGATTTGTGTGAGTGTAGAGACAGTGGCCGTAAAGACGGAAAAGACATACACTGAGATGTTCACGGAGTTTCCTTTCTGAATGGCAAAATGACCAACAACTTTCCCCGCCTGAATACTTTCCTGTTTCCCATTTTGGTGTGCCAAAGAACAGTATTATTTCACGATTGGAAAAAAAACACGTGTTCTATTTCTGAATTCATGCCTCCGTGTCAGTGGAATTGAAAACACATCCCATTGAAGTATGGTGACTGTATAGTGGGGTGACGCCTTCTCTCTGGGACAGAGCCCAGAACACACGGGGGAGCAGTGCAGCTGGCCCTGCCCCGGGCGGGGCCAGAGGGCAGCTCTCGCTCTGTCTCCCGGGCCAGGCTCCCTGTTGGTACCATATGGGCTGCTTCTGCATTTGCTGCTCACTCAGCCTCTGGACAGATACCCACCAACCCTCCTCCTTATTTATCAAGAAATGGAAGGAGAGAGTGAGGCAGGAGAGAGAGAGAGAGAGAGAGAGAGAGAGAGAGAGAGAGAGAGAGATCCGAAATCTTTGCCCCACAGGACTGCAATAAAGGAGCATATGTATCCACACAAAAAATTCCTTGGCAACAAAAGCTTTTGAATTGAACACGGTCTCTTCAGCCAACTTATGTAAATTCTATCCCAATTTTGGGCATCTATTTTGAGCACAGAGAGCAACGGTATGAATCTTGCCCTAAAATTGTACTCGACAGAAGGGGTGACGCCATCTGGATGCCACGTTACGGGAGCCTGTCACCTGCTAACTGAGATGAGAGATGACAGGTTATAATCGCCTTCCCGCTGCCTGAGCAGCCCTGGCGGGCGGAGAGCGCTCTGGGCATCAAGGTGTCGCGTGACAACCTAACACTCCACCGGGGCTTTGTGGCCACAGGTGGCTGGATGGCACCGGGTGGAGGGCAAGGAAGCAGCAGTCTGCATGGGGGAGTGTGAGTTCTACCAGGAGAGGGGCTGGGTTTCCTTCTGCTCAGCTTCAGTGAGAATCTGGCTCATCCCCTAAGACAATAACCACCAGGAGTCAGAGGGTGAACCTTTGGGGACTGACCTTGAGCAACTGTCTCATTGGCAGCCAGGGAAGTGGGAGGAGCAGTGTACCTACCAGTGGGGAAGGTGGAGAGAGAGATCCAGGCGGATTGTGCGTGGGGATTCAGCCTCCTGCATGGGGATTCAAAGAACAAACACCCCCTCCCTGTGTGTCCTAGGAGAAGGCTGTTTGGTCACGTGGTCATGGGATCTGCAGGAGGGAGGGCCTGCCAGTCGTCTGGCCTTAGCCTGTAGGTGGCTTCTAATAAGTCTGTGTTCGATCAACATTTAAGAATTTCTCGTATGGGCTAGTCGCTGTATTAAGCCCTAAAGAAACATGTGGTCTAGTAAAGACTATGCATTTGCCGAAACTGGTTTGGCTCAGTGGATAGAGCATCGGCCTGCGGACTGAAAGGTCTCAGGTTCGATTCCGGTCAAGGGCATGTACCTGGGTTGCGGGCACATCCCCAGTAGGAGATGTGCAGGAGGCAGCTGGTCGATGTTTCTCTCTCATCGATGTTTCTAACTCTCTATCTCTTTCCCTTCCTCTCTGTAAAAAATCAATAAAATATATTTAAAAAAAAAAGAAGACTATGCATTTGCCAAAAATTAGCCGATAGAATTATATGTTCAAAAAGAGAACTATGAAAAAGGTAGAGAAGTACTTTAGGAAAGAGAATGCTTAAAATGACTGGGATCATCTGAAAAGGGGTTTCAAGGATGGATAGGAGTTTTTCACATGGCTAAGAGGTGGGAAGAACAGGCATGGCAGGGGAAGGAGTGAATCAACATGGTATAGCCAACACGTTTCCAGAGAATAGATGAAAATAGCTGCTGAGGATGGAAAGCCTGTCAGCAATGAAATCATGTTTTTTCACAAATTAGTCTGCAGTTAGGAGCCCGTGGATGCATATTTCTATCATCAAGCTCATCCATCTGTAGGGTAAGTTTTCCACATTTGTCTCCCCTACAGGACTGAGTTCTTTGAATGAAAGATGTTACTTCTTTTTACCTCTAGTGCCTAGCATATACTGTGTGCTCAATATTGGTTGAATGAGGGACCAATTACATTTAATTCTTATGAGGAATCCCAAACTTTCCTCTACCTGCTTGGCATTTCCGAGAGCTGGTCTCCCTCCCAGGTTATCCACTGAGGATGCTGCATGGCTACTCTCCATGTTGGAAGCAAAGCAGACCAGGCCTACATGCCTCCACTGCTGTAGGGCGATTAGCTATTTACCGGCAGATCATCACCTACCAAGAAGGTTTCATGGGACCCAAATATGAGATGATTGAAGGTGGCCGTGTGATCTTCTTCTCAGTGTTCTTTTTTCTAGTTTCTTAGAAAAAAACAAATTAAAAAAGGTTTATTGATTTTTATTTATTTATTTAGAGATGGAGGAAAGGGGAGGGAGAGAGAAACATCGATCAGCTGCCTCCTGTACGCCCTCTACCTGGGATCCCGCTCCACATCTGGGCACATGCCCTGACTGAAAATCTAACTGGAAACCTTTCTGTGCACGAGATGACAACCAACCACCTGAGCTACACCGGCCGGGGCACAAAGGACAGTTTTATTGAAAGTGTTGGGTTGAAGATTAATTCTCGCTAGTATCTGGAGGCCTTGGTACAGGTAGTTTTTAAATAGGTACATATGGGGTTCTAACAAACGGGGTAGGCTTTCAGAGTGAGGGACTGGCTTTGACCATGGGTACCTTGGTGAGCCCAAGGCGAGGCTCGGAGCCCAAGGCGAGGCCCCTCCTGTGCCTCTCAGGCAGAGGGCAGTTTGAGCGACCGTTCTCACATACCATCTTGGAAAGTGGGAATTGTGTGACTGCTCTTTTCCCTCAGAAGGCAGGTTTCTGTGGTCTAGAGAAGGTTGCTAAGAACTCCTGTGGATTCTGCACAAAGAGTCTTAGCATCTTGAGGGGTCCCGTTGCTCTCTGTTCTACCTTCAGTGCCGGACTCAATACCTGGTGCATAGTAGGTGCTCCCTATCCAGTGAATTTAAGCATTCGTTGGATTGAATGAATAAAATAACAATTAATACTTGGAGATAGCTCGTTCTGTGCCAGGCACTGCTTTCAGGACTTTGAATGTTTAATTCATTTTATCTCCACAACACACCTATGAGGTAGATACTATTGCGAATAAATGCCAGTGAGCAGATGGTAGATGAAGCAAGCTGAGTGTCGCGTGAGGCAGCCACAGTGGCACTGCTGCCCATGACCTAGGGCTTCCTCTTTGGGTAAATAAAGGGCAGCCCATGGAGGAGATGATGTCTTTACAGTTGTTCCCTGACTCTGACCACTGACAAGTAGGGAAGGGTTATCTAATGGCTCTGGGTGACTGGGCCAGACAGAGAGAGGTTTATGACAGCCATTTGTGAAGCTGAAGCAACGCCAGGAAAGTCCCAGGCTCCCTGCAGCACCATCACGTCGAAGGTAAACACTCCTTCCCTTGAAAGGGAAGCCTCCTCTGAGCTGAGCTGTGGGACTGAGTGTGCGCTTGCAGGAGCCTCTGGGGAAGGCAGGTCCCCCCTAGACAGTTAATGCAAACACAGCTGGGGGCCCTGGCGGAGAATGGTCTCTTAGCAGCAATTGCTGGGCCAGCCTCACAGCAGTCTCTTGCCCTGTAGCTGATGGGTGAGTGTCAGTTCTAAGTGTCTCCTCCTCCAGGAGAAGGTCCTCCCTGAACCCGAGGGGCAGAGGACCAGCTCTGAGCAGGGTCCTGGAGAAAAACACAGGCTCTGGGTCTTGCACCTGATTCCCCCTCCCCGAAACTAGTAGACCTCAGGGAGGCTTTGAACCATCCATGTCTGGCGCAAATGCTTTCTCTCTGTGGTTGACCTCACTACCGTGACTTCAACTTGATGGACAGCAGAAATGTACTGACAGCTTTTCATTGTCCAAACCCAAGGAGGGAAGCAGAGGTGTGTTACCCAAGAATGGGCAACCCGAGACTGGTTTTGACTGTGGGAAGCTTTTAGCTGTTTTGTCCTATATAATAAAAGCCTAACATGCAAATTGTTCAACCGGGAGTTCTACCCAGAATTTGACCACTCGCTATGATGTGTGCTGACCACCAGGGGGTGGCATGGAACATGGCGAGTGTCAGTGATGCAGTGCTGACAGCAGGCGGCAGTTGAGGCACTGCTGGCCCCAATGGGCCCTGAGGAGAGCTGAACAGAGGCGGGATGATGGAGCAGGTGAGTGGGTGGCACCAGGCCAAGGCGGGTGTGAGCAGGGGCCCGAACACCCCGTGTGGATTGCCCCACAGACAGAAACCAGTGGCGGCAGTGGGGGGCCCAGACCTGATCAATTGCTTTGCAGGTGGGATGGTGGAGCAGGTGAGGGGGCAGCACCAGGCCATGGTGGGGTGCCAGGTGGGGCTGCGGGGCTGCGAGGCTGGGGGCACAAGCTGGGGCCCGATCTCCGCAGGCCACCCCAAGGGACCCCACCCATGCACAAATTCGTGCACCAGGCCTCTAGTTTCATATCTACAGCACAGGTATTCAGAGATGAATGGCACCACCAAGATCATTTCTTCCAAAATCTTTAGTTCACAATGGAGAAAAGGAAGAGTTAGAAAGGAACTGATAGGATAAGGTTGTTTCATTGGGTGGTGGCTGTCTCAAGGCCCATTGTTCATCCCATTAAGTTATTATATTTTCTAGATATAAACAAATAAGTCTTTAGAAAACTTATTCAGAATGACTGTCCTAGATGATGGGGAAGAACAAGGGTCCCTGAATTCTTCAGCTGGAATGACCCAGAAGTCTGCATTCCCCTTGTAGAGACAATGGACTTGCCATGCGGGCAGAGATGGGCCAGGGAGTGGTGCGGCTGACCTACAGAGCCCTGGTGGCACAGAAGTTTGGACAGAACCTTTGGAGTTAGCTAAGCCCAGGTTTTCATTCTGTCCTGCTACTTCCTTACCTTCCTGGTGACTTTGGGCAAGTGTCTGCATTTTTCTGAGCCTCATTCGCTTCTGAAAAAGTCATGGACATATCCTTTTGTAACACTGGCCATGTAGGACACAAGACACTGAGCTGGGCTGTCTTCCTTTACCCTCACAACTTTTCTAATGAGCTGGTATTCCTTAAAAAATATTTCATTGATTTCAGAAAGGAAGGAAGAAGGAGAGAGAGATAGAAACATCAATGATGAGAGAGAATCATTGATCTTTTGCCTCCTGTACCTGGGCATGTACCTTGACAGCAAATTGAACCTTGACCTCCTGATTCATAGGTCAATGCTCAACCACTGAGCGACACCGGCCAGGCGTGAGCTGGTGTTCTTGTCATCTCCATTTTACAGAAGAGAAGAGCCTGAGGTGTAGAGAACTCACTCAAGGTCAGAGCCAGGTCTAAGAGCAGGTCTGCATTCTAACCTAGAGTTACTTCTTGGATGTTCCAGGCACTGGGGCTCCTGAGATGACGGAGAAGGCCTCTGTCTGAGTAACTCACACCCAGGTCAGAGAGACAGAGAAGTAAGCAACGGGTCATAATGCAGCGTGATAAGGATTATAATACAGTTTTCAGAATTTGAGGAGGAGCACCTGTCCCAGAATGGAAGATCAGGGAGGGCTTCCAGGAGTGGGCGATGCCTAGAGACTTGAAGGACAAGGAGAAATGATGTGGCTGCAGAACTCTGAGACTGATATTCCAGATATTCCTGAGAGATGGAAGAGCTTCAACAACCTGGAGGTGCAGGCACATAGTTAGAGAACCTACAGAGAGCTGTGAGATAGGAGTGGGGGCGGGGTGTCAGGGGAGTTAGCCAGCGGTTGATCATAAAGCGACATATGTCCTGTGGTGAGGAGGGACCTGGACCAGGAGGCACTGGGGACCCACAGTGATTGTTAGTGGTGATATCATTAGATTTGAGTTTTAGAAAGCTCACTGCCTCACTCACAGGATTTCTGCAGGAATAATCACAGCCTAAGCACCAGCCTCTTTCAACTTATGGCTGAGTATGAAGCCAAGGTAAAATACAGGCTGCTAATGAACAGTGCGGTCCAAATCTCCTTCTGGATGCTTCTACCTTAGCTGCCTGAGATACCGCATCCCTTCCCGGCCTCATCACAGACACCAAGCCCAGGCCGAGCACTGCTGTTGGAGGAACCCGGGCTGGATGGGGACGAGCAGGAAGTGGAGAACCGCTCAGGGGACCTTGACATGGTACAGCTCTTCCCCTGGTGTAGGGAAGCCTGAGGCACTGCCCTGCCTGGGGGACTTCCCAGGTCTGGGCTCCCATCCGCCCTGCAGGGACAGCCCTCGGCCTACTTGCTGGAGCTGCATCTGCATCTCTGCTTAATTGAATTTTCATCCTTTTAAAAAATATTTTTACTGTTGCCCAGAGGCATTCAGGTAATGGGTGCATTTTTAATAAACCCGTAAGTAAATAACTGCATTTTCTCCCCAGAAATCCAGAGGGACTTGCTTTCTATGGCAGCATTGACACCAATGATGACAGGAACAGGACTGGGAGACACACGCTGACTCCCTGGGTGATTCTCATCATTGTTCTGAGGTCACACGAGGCTCAGCTGTCCCCGCACACATGCTCCAGTTCGTCCAGGACTGAGCTGTGCTGGGGATACCGCACCCAGACACCTGTGGGTCCACACGCTGGCGGCTAACCCCCTCTAGTGTTGATGGAAATAGATGCGCCAATCGAGGCAGCCATGGCTTGATCCCGTGGCAGGAGACATTCTTGGGACCACAGAAATCAAGAGACGGAGTGGGAACTAGCCAGGCTGTCACCATTGCATACTGAGCCCTGAGCCTCCACGTCTCCTGCTTTGCTGATGGAAGTGGGTTAATTGAAAGTCACAGAGAACAATTGGAAGAGGAGGGTTGTCTGAGAAGGGGATCATATACTTTAGTTTCTAATGAACCCTAATGAAGCCCTTCTTCTTGGGAAGCGGTCGAGCAGCCTTTCCAGAACTCTCCATCCGAACATCTGCAAGAGCGGCAGCCATGGCTATAGAAGCAGGTGTAAGCACATTGATTTCTTTGTGCTTTTTGCTTGATGAATGCCCCCCCCTCCCTTGCTCTCTCCTTCTGCCTGAGGCCTCTGCTCTACTTGAACCCCCTGTAATTCCTTTTTTGCTGTGTTTAACAATGTGCCTCTGGTCCCTCCATCAGCCATCGTCCGCAGAACCTCTTCAGCTGAATCCCGCAGAAAGCTCGCCGGCTGATGGGAAGTGATTTATAATCCCAAACACAGTTCCTTTCATCCTTGGTTCCGGTTTCCTGCATCACCAATCGCTTTGCATATTAGCATTACATTGACGACATTCAAAACAGGTGCAGCTGCCTATAGAGCAGCTGCTGTGGCCCACTGACAGCTTTGAGCCCAGACCCGGTGCGTGAACCCTCCGTCTGATAAGCTTCAGAACAGGCGAAATCATCATTAAAGGGAAATTGATTTGTAAGTGCGGCGAGATTCTAGTCCTTGCATCTCACCACAAAGAAAAGCGAGGTGGCGGGGGCCAAGGGAATCTTCTTTAAGAATGCATTCAACAGAACCACAGAACAGAAATTGCCATCTCAGGAGAGTGGCGGGACACAGCTGGAAGATGCCAAGAAACCAGACTGAGGGTGCTCTCCTGGAATCGGGGATCACAGCCTGGAGCTCGGAAGGCCAGGGAGAGGCAAGGTCCTACTTCAAAAAAAAAAAAAAGAAAGAAAGAAAGAAAAGAAAAGAAAAAGAAAAAATGGGGCAAGAACTTGTATTGGGGGGGGACCGCAAAGGATCCTGGGACACCACATTTGGAGCTGGTCTAGCTAACATTGAACCCCAACCTGTTACTCTAATGATATTGGATCTAGAAGAGTAATTTTGAAGATTTTTTACATCTAAAATGATCTAAACATTTTTTTTCCAAAAACAGGCCTAAACTTCAAAGTACGGTAAAACTGAAGGGGGTCTGGGTGTGACGTCCGCCTGCAATTCCGATCCTGAATTTAATCTCTGAACTACCACGTACTCAATGCCCCCAGCAGGCCTGACACAAGGGCATAACCTAATTCTCACCACTGTCACATTTGACTGGTGTGCGTGTCATGGTCGTACCGATGAGTAAACTGAGGACCAGGGCATTAATCATCTGGCCACATCATGGTAAGTAAGGCAGGAGTCAACACAAGCTGCCAACTCCAAAATCAAAGGTGATCCCTGCCGCCCTCCCTCCTCTAAGACTCCATAGTCCACCAAAACACAAACAAAAAATAACAAACAAAAATAACACAAAGAGAGAATAACCAGAATAACAGGAAAGAGGGTTAAGCCTAGAGTCCGTTCCCACACACTGGGGCTTCGGTTCTGCAGACTCCCCCATCCTGGACTGCAGGCTTGATCCCCAGTAGGGGGCGTGCAGGAGGCAGCCAATCACTGATTCTCTCTCATCACTGATGTTTCTATCTCTCCCTCGCCCTTCCTCTCGCTAAAACTCAATTAAAAAAACATTAAAAAAATAAAATAAAAGCAGGAAACATTGCAGTGGGGAGAGCACCTGTGAATGAACCCAGCCTGTACCAGCAACGTGAATAGGAAGCCCCTCCGTCCCCTTTCAGTGGGGACCTTAGCTGAGTGACTCAGGCCAAGTGGAAGTTCCACGTGTGGTTTTCAGACGCTGTGGTGGACTCCCTAGGGTGTGATCCCCACGGTTCTGGGGAGTTTGGGGGTCTTGCAAATGGTGCCCCCAGGATGACACTGGGGCTGGGCTTTCCCAGGTCCCTCCTGGATGGGGAGAGGGAGACCCGCCTCCTCTCTGATTACCTGATGACATCAGTGTAGGCCTCGGAGCTGTCCCCATGCCTCCTGGGGACTCTGGGGCACACCTGTTTGTCCCCTCTCTCCTCCCCCAGCAACTTGCCACAGGCCACCTGAGCGCCGTGTCTCCACCTTGTCAGGGAAGCACGCTGCCACCATGTAATTATGCCATCCCGGAGGTAATTTTAACCACAGTCTTTATTCTGAAGCAGCCAGCGCGGTCCCCACTTGCGGGCACAAAGAGAAGATTCTCACTAGCCCGGACTCGCTGTCAAACATGCCAGGAGAAATAAAAAGGTGCTAATGCAACAGAGCCCAGAAATAGAAAGTCAGACGAGAGGCGATGCTGGAGACTCGGGCTGTGGGGCTGCAGGGGGAGGGTGGGGGTAGCATGGGTTTAACTCCCAGCAGAGCTGCCAGACAGCAAGCCTCCGAGGTCATTACCCCTGGAACCTTCCTTAAGCCGAGTGGATAAAACTAAAGGGTGTTTGGTGAGGATTTAATTTTTCCTGGAGGTTTGGTGTCTCTGAAGGGCATTGGGGCGGGCAATGAGGCGGAGGCAGCAGGCCCAGAAATGGGGAGTGGGGAGTGGGGATGTTGGGGTCCGCCTCCTCGGTCATCTCCTTAGCCAGCCCGCACAAGATGGCGGCCTGGGGGTCTGGGGGAGCCTGCTCAGCTCTATAGACTGCGAAGAGGGTGATCCCCATCTCCCTGCCTCAGCCACACCCTTGAAAACAGCAGGGAGGTCCATGCCCCACAGCCTGGGGTGGGGGACAGGGGAACCCAGATCAGGCCTGGGAGCCTTTGGCCACATGAGTTGAGGTCAGTCAGGCCCCTCAGGGCTCACCCATGTTGTGGCACGTGTCCGAACTTCCTTCTTTTCTGAGTCTGAATAATATTCCAATGTATGTTGATATCACATGTTGAAACAAAAAAAGATTTACAATCCCAAAGGGATATGCTGTCAAGGATGGAAGTAGGGAAGACAGGTGAGGGAACTGGTCTACCCTCTGTACTCTGAACTAGAGTGTGGGGCCTGCTCCTGGGTGCTGGGTGGGACTCTCCTGCCTTACCCACCTTCCTCAGGGGAGAGTGGGGTTATATACCCGCCCCCTCTTACCCTACAAGGGGCATGAAGGTGGTGACAAAGTGTGTGGAGCTTCTTGCAGGAAAACACGGAGTCAAGGTTGCCTTGCACGTGGTCAGGGCCTCAGCCTTCCAGGACTTTTGGGGGCTTTGCAAGAGCCAAATCCATCCAAACAAGGGTGTCCTCAGGGCTCCTCCAGTGGGGCCATTCTGAGGTACAGGAGAGTCTGGGCTTTGATTTTGGTCACAGGGAGGAGCAGACCCAGAGACAGTCTGACTTTTGCCCTTTCACCGAGTCAGGCAAGGAAGGGCGTCTCCTCCGGTGATGAGAGATAAGACCACTGGGTCCTCACCGGGAGCTGCTCTAGAACTTTCCTAGTGCAGGTTCAATAGCATCCTCTCAAAAGCAGAGCCAATAGTCTGGCTTTTGCTGAGACAATCCCTTCAAACCCAACACCATGGACATGACGTCCAGAGTCGTGCTGCTCAACATGAGATTCCAGACCAGCAGCGTTCTCCACCTGAAACGCAGAGTCTCAGGTCTCTGCTCAAACTTGGGGGCTTAGGATCTGAATTTCAGCATGTCCTCCAGGAGATGTTTACCTTAAAGCAGCGGTTCTCAACCTGTGGGTCGCGACCCTTTGGGGGTCGAACGACTTTTTCACAGGGGTCCCCTAAGACCATCGGAAAACACCTATATAATTACATATTGTTTTTGTGATGAATCACTATGCTTTAATTATGTTCCATTTGTAACAATGAAAATACATCCTGCATATCAGATATTTACATGACGATTCATAACAGTAACAACATTACAGTTATGAAGTAGCAACGAAAATAATTTTATGGTTGGGGGTCACCACAACATGAGGAACTGTATTAAAGGGTCGCGGCATTAGGAAGGTTGAGAACCACTGCCTTAAAGCCCCAGAAGAGATGGAGGCAGTCTGGGATCACTCGGGGCTCAGGGAACTCCTCGGGCGAGGAGGAAAAACAGCACCCAGGCTGCGTTTCACGGGGAGCCTGGAGGGTCAAAGGTCACAATAAACGGGAAAGCGCCCGGGAGCACCCAGTGCCTGGGAAATGTCTGGGCTTTTCATGCTCATTGGCGGCTGGCCTGTTCCCACCCGTTACTTACAGGGAATCCTCTTTATCTCTCCAGCCAAATGAGTCTCTCTCTCTGCTCTTGCTCCTGGACCCTCTTTGAAACAACATCAATTTTGGTTGCTTTCATCCAAAACTGCAAAGTGGATTTGAAATCACAGTACTGTCTGTAGTGAGATTCTCTTCGTTGCCTCCATTTTTTTTTTGTTTTTTTGTGTGTTTTTTTTTGGACACACATTTGCCGTGGTGCCCAGGACCCGGTGCGGAGAGATTAGCCTGGTGTTGAGCCTCTGGCTACGCCACGGAGGAGCAGAGCTTTCTGTTTATCTCTTAGAAGCAGGCGTTTGGATTTGATCCCAGGGGGAGTTTATCAGGGCGTTCTGAATTCGTTCATTCATTCATTCCCTACCCCCACCCCAAACACATGCGCACACACACATGCACACACACAGCCACATGTCAGCCATATCTGTGTGTTTTGCTATATAGTTGGGAGGCCTTTTAAAAAAATATATTTTTTTATTGATTTCAGAGAGAAAGGGAGAGGGAGACAGAGATAGAAACATCAATGATGAGAGAGAATCATTGATTGGCTGCCTCCTACACACTGGGGATCGAGGCCGCAATCCAGGCCTGTGCCCTGATGGGCAATCGAACCGTGACCTTTTGGTTCATAGATTGAAGCTCAACCACTGAGCCACGCTGGCCAAGGTGGGAGGCTGTTTTTCATGTTGAGCCATTCTGGGATGGTTGGCAGTTGAGTCTCTTCCCTCTGAGCACATCTGGAGCTGGGTTTCCTTAGCCCTTGGCAGCTGGGGTGGCCCGTCCTTCCCTCTTATCTGCCCAATGCACGTGGGTCTCCTGCAGTCCCAGCAGCTCTGGTATCTGGCCTGGCATTGCCAGTCACACCAGCATTTCCACCCGTCACATAGGTGCCTGGGCTAGGACGACTGGCAGCACCCAGAGAAAGAGTCATTGCCCGTTTGTGCAGAGTTAGTTTTCCTGACTTTTTAAGCACAAGTGCACATGGGCATGCACGTAAGCTTGCATAGCTCTCGCTACGGAAGCACTGTATATGTGTGGTTCAGTGGCTGTTTTCTACAATGCTTGATGCATGTGCTTTTGTCGCCACGAATGGCTTTAGGTTTAGTGAACAGGTATGAGCATCCCCACACCTGTATTTATTCACATATGTATTCACGTTAAGCACTTACTGTGTCAAAGGCACGAGGTGGGAGTTGTGTGATAAACAGCCCTTGTGTGTGTGGAGATACTGGCTTTGCTTTCAAAGACTTCCCGTTTCCTAAAAGAGATGAAACACGATCGTGAACTTTAATTCCCAGTGGAAAGGGATAAGGGGCCTGAGAAAAGAACCAGATCAATGAGATTGGATGAATATAACTTTGCTCTCATCTGGAGACCAGGGACGACTTCCAGGAGGAGATGGCATTTGAGTAAGGGATTTGCATCGCTGCGTGGCAGGCCCAGGAGCCCCAGGAAAGAGGCCCGAAGAAAGAAAGGGCCGTGTGCATTGAACAGCAAGTTGTTCTATGTGGCTGAACTGCGCAGGGTGGGAGAGGTGGCCCATTTATGTTGGAGTGTGGGGGGCGGTGATGTGGCTTAGGACATTTATTTTTGGATTGAATAATTGAAGAGACAAGGAAGTTTTTTACACAGGTAAGAGAACCAGAGAGGTGCTTTAGGAAGATCACCCTGGCAGGGATTAGTAAGAGGAATTAGAGATGGAAGGCTAGAGGCATCAAAAGCAGTTAAGAGGCTACTACAGTGACCAGAGTGCAGATGATGAATAGGGTGGTGGTAGAAGCAGATAAAGGAAATACCATGGAGCCAACATTGACAAAGCTCTAAATATATTAGCTGTGGAGTGGAAGAGGAAGGAGGAGGAGCAGGGTTTTGGGCCTGAGGCCATGCAAGTGTCATAATAGACACAGGCAATGCCCTGAGAAGCTCATTTTTTTATGGGGGGTGGGGGTAGGACAAATGATGAGTTTAGATTGGGTGGGAACATCCAGATGGAGAAGCTAAGGAAGGCATTGGATATTTGGAAGGGGTTCTTGGGATTGATTTCAGGACTGAAGTTAAATTTGATGATTATGTTTATGGGGGTGGTAGTTGAAGACCTTGTACATGAATGCAATTGTTATGGGAGAACACACAGAGAAAAGTGGAGGGAAATATTTGGGAAGGTGGAGGAGGGAAAGGAGAACAAGGAGGGTCCCACACACAGTTTAGCTTAAAATGCATACGTATCCTAATTACTGGAACCCTCAACTCCACATAGTTGAAAGAAAATTGGAGAGGTAGTGTCTCAGTAACCAAAGGAAGAGGGATGGTCAATAACATGAAATCCAGGAGAAGAGCAATGCAGGAGGATGGATAAATAGCTGGTCTGTAGGTAGAGGTGGTGTGCATACATGTGGATGTCTATCCAAGTGTTTGGAGGGGCAAGAATTATATATATACTAGAGGCCCAGTGCATGAAATTCGTGCACTCAGGGGCTTCCCTCAGCCCGGCCTGCACCCTCTCACAGTTCGGAAACCCTGGGGGGATGTCCAACTGATGGCTTAGGCCTGCTCCCAGCCATCAGTCGGACATCCTTAGCACTGCCACAGAGGCAGGCTTCTGGCTGAGCGGTGCTCCCCCTGTGGGAGCACACTGACCACCAGGGGGCAGCTCCTGCGTTGAGCATTTGCCCCCTGGTGGTCAGTGCGTGTCATAGTGACCGGTCATTCCGCCGTTTGGTCGATTTGCATATTAGCTTTTTATTATATAGGATAAGCAAGGACTAAGAAATAAGTGGTATGAAACTGTCAATGGGGAGAGTGCAGTAAGTGGAAGTATTATGTATCAGAACAGACATATCCAACTGAGTATTGTCTTGTTTTATTGATTCCTCAAACCCTTACCTTGGTTCTGAACCTTCATTGGATTCTGTCTAGTATACTCAGCTAATTTTGCTTCATTTGGGGCTCCTAGTCTTCAATTATCTATGGCAGTGCTTCTCAACCTGTGGGTCACGACCCCTTTGGGGGTCAAATGACCCTTTCACAGGGGTCACCTAAGACCATCGGAAAACACATATATAATTACATATTGCTTTTGTGATTAATCACTATGCTTTAATTATGTTCAATTTGTAACAATGAAATTGGGGGTCACCACAACATGAGGAACTGTATGAAAGGGTCGTGGCATTAGGAAGGTTGAGAACCACTGATCTATGGGATTGGCAAGTCATTTGCTTTGTCCCAGTTCTCATGTCAATGAGAACCTTTCAGTGATTAGGCTCTTAATTATGAAGTTCACTTTGCATAGAAAGCTGGTCAGCATAGGTAGCTTGTTCCAGCTGTAACCTGAATGGTGGGATGGTGTGCTATTGCCAATTTTTAAAAAATCTATTTTTTATTGATTTCAGGGAGGGAGAGAGAGAGATAGAAACATCAATGATGAGAGAGAATCATTGACCGGCTGCCTCCTGCATGCCTCCTACTGGGGACTGAGCCCTCAACCCAGGCATGTGCCCTTGACCAGAATAGAACCCGGGACCCTTCAGTCTGCAGGCCAATGCTCTATCCACTGAGCCAAACCAGCTAAGGTTCTATTGCCAATTTGAATTATTCCCTTTCAAGAGGAGTGGCTGGATTCTACCTTTTTTTTCTGGGTTAGGAATCTCCTTGCCTAAATGTAGTCAAGTACACAACTCACACTCAGTGTGGAGAGGGTCTATTTTTGGAACAAGAAACCAAGGCAAAGGATCACTATTAGCAGCAAATCGGATAATGGACTTAATTCTCAATACTGTCCCCTCATTTTTCTTCCATTCTATTTCATCTGATTTCATACTCTCTTTCATACTCATTTTCTTAAAATGCAGTTAACATTGTGCTCTCAGAGCCAAATCCCAGTGAGCACTGGCTCAGGGGATGTGACTGCAGTCAATGCTTAAATGCCACTGCTCCCAGGTGACAAGAGAAGGAAGTGGGTGAGGCGATTTGCCTATATACTGGTTATATGCACTTTATTCCCATCATTATTATTCTCCATTTAACAGCTTTCTTATGGCACTCACACTCCTCTGTCTGCAAGAGTCTCTCCCCTCCCTGCCTCCCTTGCTTTCTCCCTTAATTATAAACCAACATGTTAAAGATTCTGGTCCTGATATCTCATTCCAGTTCATAGAAAAACTAAATTCAAAGAACCTTGATATGTTTTTCTTTCAGGAACTTTTTCATGAATTTTTAGCTGATTTCCCTAGTGGCATAGGCAAGATCACGTGATGTGTGTGTGTGTGTGTGTGTGTGTGTGTGTGTAGATGAAAACTATTGATGAGGTATGGAATAGTTACAGTATTTCACAGCGGGCTGAACTAGTAATGGAATTCTTCTATTGGAAGTTCCTTTCCTGGATTCTGGACTGATTGGCAGATGCAAATACTATACTGCATGTGGATGACACTAAATCACACATGTCTGTGACTCTCTAGATGGCCCAGACATGTGCACACACATACCCTGAGCACACTTCTTGATGCTGCTAGCAGGGCCAGCACTCACATGAGTCATTGTTATGTGGCCAACCCGTGCTAATTCGCTCATTCATAGTAGCACCGAGTCTTGACTGAGGGAGATCATGTCCATTTTCTAATGTGAGAGTCAGACTATGGCCATTCACATATGTTAGGGGAGGAGAAAGCAGGCTAGATTTCCTTCAGCCAACAAGATGCTAAGGGGATACAAATGCATTCTACATGAGAATGGAGAAATGGGTTGGGTGTCTGGTACCACCAGGCTCATTGTTAAGCATCAGATAGGCTGCCCTGTGGAAGAGATTGGCCCGGTTTGTGGGTGGAGCAGAGGGGCTGGGGTGGTCAAAGAGGAAGCTACTCTCTAAGTAGCAGACTTTGGCTCAGTGTGAGAAGCATTTCTAGTAGTTGGAGCTGCCCAGAGAGTGCCTCTCAGGGACAGTGTCTGAGCACAGGCCTCATGCCCAGTTGACAGAGACATATGTGTGTCAGCTGAGTGGCTGGGCTGGGGGCACTTACACTGCTCTCTCAGTCCTGGGAGTCTCACTAAAAGAGCCAATATCCACTCAACCCAAAGTACAGATGCACACCTGCCATGTCTCTCTAGGGCAGTGGTTCTCCACCTTCCTAATGCCACGACCCTTTAATACAGTTCCTCATGTTGTGGTGACCCCCAATTTCATTGTTACAAATTGAACATAATTAAAGCATAGTGATTCATCACAAAAACAATATGTAATTATATATGTGTTTTCCGATGGTCTTAGGTGACCCCTGTGAAAGGGTCGTTCGACCCCCAAAGGGGTCGCGACCCACAGGTTGAGAACCGCTGCTCTAGGGTCATCATGCTCATTCCCAGTGAGCTCTAGAGATGGGATTTCCATTCCCTGGCATTTCAGGTCCTTGAAGAACTTATCTCATAGTCAAGATTCTGGTCTTTTCTAAGACGAACCCACAGAAAGCCTTTGCCAGAGGGGCTGAACCAAAAACTAGGTGGCAGAGGTGAGGCCTGATCCCACAGGCTCCACGTTCCAAAGTGAGGAATCGGTGTGCGTAGCTGCAACTCAGAGCAATTAGCCTTTGTTCCCAGATGTTCTCCAAGAATGACTTAAAGAAGCCCAAACAAATATGTTCAGAAAAGAGAGCAAATTTGTATTCCTTAACCCAAGAATGCAAACAAGTGTAATTAAAGCGAACACCCATAAATAAAGCAAATACATTAGTTAGGAAATGAATTCATTAGTGTTTAATTACTATCAATTACCAACATCACTACAGAATTACTTGTAGAATGGATTGCATCTCTTGCTCCTATTAATAATTTCCATTGCTAATTGTATGCAATTGTGTTTCCTTTTCTTTGGGTGCATCTTAGCAGAGCTAATAGGGGGAAGGAGCGGCACAGTGAGCAATGACAGGGACATTTTTTTTCTCTGTTTGGAAAAAAACTGCAAAAGTGATTTGAAAACATCTGCCTGGTTGTCAAAAGCCAACGCGGGTGAGGAGGGTGCAGAGGAAGGAGGCTGTTCCTCTGGCGTGGGGCCACGACACCACCCAGGTGAGGGAGCCGCTGGCATCTGTGGCAGGGTCGAAGGTGGAGAAGGTGTGTGTGCACATGTGTGTGTGTGTGTGTGCACGTGTGTGTGTAAAGTGGAGGAGGGTGGGTGTTGTGAAGCTCCGTGTCTGAGCTCACTTCCATCAGGCTTTGAACACCCCACATGCTGACTGGCAGAGGCTGTCTCTCCACCCTAGGTTTGCCAGGTGAGGGAATAGGCGTGACATTTACCTGGAGGACAGAGCCCACCCTCTGGGTGGAGAGCATCTCTGGTGCCAGGCTCCCTGGCAAGCATCACACTAGTAGTGAAGAAGATACAGATGCACAAGAATGAGAAATTGGGGGCAAAGAGAGTTCCCCTCCAGGGGCTCGTGCTGCCACCCCATGGACATTCTCGTTTTCCTGTTTGCACATCACCCCCCACCCCTTCTCTGCCCTCTCTTCCTCTGTCTCCTGGGAGCACAGGCCCTCCATCACCCCCCACCCCTTCTCTGCCCTCTCTTCCTCTGTCTCCTGGGAGCACAGGCCCTCCAGCCGGGGTGTTTGGGTTTAATTTCAGGTTCCTTCACCTGTGTGACCTTGGGCAGGCCGCTTACCTTCTCTGCGCCTCAGGTTCCTCATCCGTGAAAACGGGAGGGTAATAGTACATCCCTCAGGAGGTCATTGTGGGAGCTCAGGCCAGGACCTGACACAGCGAGATCTCTGTGTGTGTTAGTCTTTCTTCTTCTTATTGCTGCCACATATTGCTTTGCAGAGCAAAGAGCTTGCCGGGAAGCATACGATGTGGAGGTGAACTAGTTAGGGTTTGGAGGAGTGCTTTGGAGGGAAGGGAGGTAGGGGAGGGGTGGGTACTTATGCGGTTGCTCTGCCGGCGTGGAGGCACCATGGGCGCCTGCAGGATGGGCAGTGGTAACAGCCTGTTCTGCCCCGATCCCTGCCTGCACCCAGCTCCCCAAGCCTTTCTGGGATCCCAGTTGTAGGCTCCCACTTGCAGATTGGGGTCTCAGCTGGACAGCTCCGTGCAGCAGAGCCTTCACACACCCTCACCCTGTCCACTCTCCCAGAGACCGCACTGGGCTCCCGGGCAGGGCTGTGGGTTTGAACACAAGCACCCAGGAGAAATGGCCCCTCCGACACTCATTCAGGTTCCCTGAGCGACTGGTTGCCTTTGAGAAGCTCAGCTCCTTGAGCACCACGTGGCCACTGCACTGGACACTTCTGCCAGAGACCGAAAGCCAGATGACCAACGCTGGGAAATACTAAAACCGAAGTCTCTTTTCCCGGTGGTGGCTACCTTACCTTACAGAACAGGCAATAGCAGTTCTGAGCCTTAACACTGAAGCTGGCCCCAGGCAATATTGCCAAAGGGCGAATGGAGCTGATCTCTAGAATGCCTGCTGGGTTCCAAGCTATTTAACTCCTCATTGTCAGTTCATTCATTCACTCATTCACTCACTCGTTCCTTCGTTCCTTCGTTCATTCAATGTGGATGAGGGACTGAGGATATGACAATGGACAGGACATATTCCCTGCCTTTGATGAGTGTACACCTAGTCGGTGCTGAAACTCATCCTGATTGTGTACACGGCAAATATCACCTATTCAGAAGAGGGTAAAACAAGTGGGTGGAAGGTCAGGGAGGCCTCAAAGAAGAAGAGACCCTAAGCGAAGGCCTGAGAATCGGTGGTGAAAGGGGGTGTCATTATCCCTATTTAATAGCCAGCAGAATTGAGATTCCAATCGGGGTCTGTGCCCCTCTACAGACATCAACTGTCCAGTCCCATCCTGATCGCTTTGCCCCTCTCTCACTCCTCTTGAACAAAATCCTGTGTTCCCTGTCCCCCAGCTTTAGCTGCCACCTGAAGCACCTGTAGCAAAAGGGGGAGGATTGGACCCCCTGGGTTTGGCTCCTGGCTCCTCCTTATTCGGTGTGTAGGCCTGGCTGCTGCTCAGTCTTGGTGACTGTGAAATGTGATACCTGCCTCGGAGCCGTGGGGAGGATTAAAAAAAAAGACAAAAAGGGAGGAAGAAAGCTGTTGTTTGGTGAGAGCTTAGCAAGCTCCTGCCTCCTAGTAATTATTCAATAGATGAACGATATCATTGTTGTGGACGCTAAGCCTCACTCTTGGTCTCCATGGACTGTCTCAGCCAAGCTAATGTGCCGCCTGAGGAGGCATTGGCCGAAGTTGCACTTGCATTTGAGATGGAGCTGCCTGAAGATGAACATATACTCTGCCCCTGGGTCTGGGGTAGAGGGATGGGGGGGAGGGGGGAGAGCGGGAAGAGCAGCTGTCTCCATCCTTCCTTGAGTTGGAATCCACAAGGCTCGACACACCCGTGCGGTGGGGGTATTGGAAGCAGGGGGAGGTGTTTCTAAGCTTTCCAAAAAGAAAACCCAGAGAGGTGACACCCCTGTACAGGGCCAAGGTGACGGATCTGCCATTAGTGCAAAAGCCTGCAGGACACCCCTGGGGTAACCACTCCTGAGAAACCCAGGCTCCCATCTTCACACCCCAGTCACCCTTCTGGGCTGACTCACAAGAAAATAGGCCCCAGTAAGGAACTTGCCCTTTGACCTCCCAGCATCCAAGAAGTCAGGCTGAGTTGCCCTGAAGCGTAGGCACCACCAGATGCCCATCCAAACCCTCATCCCGTTCAAGCCCCTCAGTGGGAGGCTGACTTACGCCGCAGGTGCTCCCTGCAGATCGAAAAGCTCACTGGTCCTTGGTTTTCATTTGCTGAAATCAGCAATGCAATCCCTGTTTAACAAGAGCCTGACTCCCCTCCCGGGCACAGGTCCTGCTAGGGAATGGCTGAATTTCGCCGGGTGCAGTAGGCAAAGGGCTTCTGCTGAATCAGGCACTAGCCTCCCAGGCTTGTAAGTCACCACCCTGGCTCTTTAGGTCGGAGAGGTTATCCCTTTCAGGTCCCTGCCGTTTCCGCAGCCTCTCTTACTGAGGAGCGGATCCTACCCAATACTTCCTCTCCAATCTCCAAACCCAGCGGGAGCCTGGTCCTCATTCATAAAACCCAGAGCAGCAGGAAGTTACTGTTACACACGCTCACCCGCATTGCCAGGTTGGGGTGGCAGGGTCTGGCCTGGTGTTTCTGCTGCCCCTGCTGGGCCCCCATAGCCAGCTCAGCTGTGCTCAACATCACCTGAGAATGAAAGCATAGATAAATAAACACAGTTGGCTTGGCGGCCATGAGTTTCCGGCACCTGTCCCGAGATAGAGATAACTTGTAGGAGGAGAAGCAAGTGTGAAACAAGTCTTTTTGTCTCCAAGAAAAGTTGCTGTAGATGCTCTGTTATGTCCTCCATGAGGCTCCTCCCCCCGTGCCCAAGACTGCGTTCCCAAGAGCCTCGGCCGCCGCAGCCTGATGAGGGTGAGCAGGAAGCAGAGGGCCCGAGAGGGGGGACCTCGGTGTGCTTCCTTCTTCCCCCCAAACCTAGCGAGGCTTCTCAGCAGGTGTGGCATCTCTGCTGTGGACCCTCGTAGTGATCTAAGCTCTAAACACAGAGGACAGGGCTTTGTAGATCCTGCATTAGGGGAGGGGCCAGGGTGCTGGTACCCTCTCCTATGGCTGAAGGGCCTTGGGAAGATTCTGCAGCTTCGTGGGATCTTAGGAACCTCAACTGTGAAATAAAAATAATCAGAATAAGAATCTTTCTAGTCTGAATGCAGGGGCCGTCCTGTTACCTGGCTATGAGATGTACTTTAGCCCAGCCGTGGGTCCATGTGACCGTCAACCCCCACCCTGGAAATCTGCTAATCTCTCTTGCAAACACTAAATTCTTGCAATGGCCGGCCAGGCAGTGAGCCGCAAGGATAGCAAACCTCCTGGGACATTCCAGGGGGACTCCCGTTGCCAGCACTTGACCAGCCTCTGACAAAGAATGACCCTTTACCCAGGCATGCCTTTGCAACACCTTTAAAAGTCCACATCCTGTGTGGCCAAGCCAGAGCTCAGAGTGCATTTCTCAGGAGAGTGGAATAAAGATCTTTTCTAGGGGCCGAATCTAGTGATATGAGATGCTGAGAAGGTCCTGGTTTGGCGGTCAATTTTCCAAGCTGTTAGAGATGGGCCACCATCTGCCCTCCAGCTCCTAGCCCCCCAGGGAGCTCTGATTTATCTCTTCTGAAAGCCAGGATGGGATGCCTGACAATGTCCTTTCACACAAACCTCGCTCCCCTGTGGCCCCCCCCCCCACAACACACACTCTATTCTGTGCATCCTGAAATCACTCCATTTAAATGCAGACCGGGAGCCCTTCCTCTGAATGGTCACAGAGAAGAGGGAGCAAAGTTGAAATGATCATTTCCTTAAGGAGAAAGGGAACAGTGGACCTTTCCCCAGGGCACTGACTCATTTCTCCTCCCTGTGGCACTCCCTACCCCGATTGTCCCCTCACCCCTTAGGCAGCCTTTTTCATCCATGGTCACCCCAATGTTTGCATCCATAGGCTGCTTTAATGGTGCAAATACTCCAAGCAGTTAGCATCTTCTTATTTATTTACTTATTTTTTAATGAATCAAAACACTATCTATTTTTTAAAAATTGATTTCAGAGAGGAAGGGAGAAGGAGAGAGAGATAGAAACATCAATGGTGAGAGAGAATCATTGATTGGCTGCCTCCTGCACAACCCCTGCTGGGGATTGATCCCGCAACCCAGGCATGTGCCCTGACAGGGAATCTAACCATGACCTCCAGGTTCATAGGTTGACGTTCAACCACTAAGTCATGCTGGCTGGGTTAGCATCTTCTTGTTTAAATGGAGAGAATCCAGCCAAAGTCTCGAGTTATCTTCTTCCTCCTCTCCCTGTCTCCATGGGATCTGAGCCCTTTCCTACTGAACCCCAGGTGAGATGAAAGGCCAGGTCCCTGGGGAGTTAGCAGGAGGGGGCTGAGATCATTGAAAAGAAGACCTTTCCCAACTTTTGATTTTTTTCAAGACACATCGGAAGAATCTCTTGGGCCTGAACAGCTGACCAAAGAACACCTCCCCAAGCAAAACCCAGCTTGCTCTGCTGCCTGAGAATCTGACTCTGTTTCTGACTCTCCCTTGAACTTGTGCTGGAGAAGGAGCCTGCTGGTTTCCAAAGGCTCTTTCCATAATGTTTAGGAGCTAGCTGGGCAGTTTGGCCCCATGTCTGTCTGCCAGGAGCTAATGAAGACTCTGATGCAAGTCGGGCCCTGGCTGAGACACCCAGGACCAGCCGTTCTGATACTCAGCTCACGATGGCTATGATGTAAGAACCAGACAGGAGTCCAGGAGTGGAGACAGACCACAGAACCCTTTATATATCTGTCTACTGCCAGCCTCTCACTGGGGGAGGAGCAATACCTCATTTCCTGGGAAATTCAAACAGTTTGCCATGAGGCCCCTCCCAACACAAAGCCCTTCTCCTCTCCATCTCTCTCTAAAGCTGCAAGAAGGAAGGAGGTCATGGATCAGAGAGAATGCAAAAATAAAACCCTTCATATTCCCATCACCCTCCGTCCCAGTGGCTCTGGGCTTTTCTTGGGAGCATGACACTGAAAACAGAAATAGCTGCAGGAAGACTTCAGGCAAGTTCACGGATAATGGAGCCAAAAAAATGATTACTAAAGGGAAAGGCAGAACGGCTCGGGGCTTCATTCCTAGGTGGGTCGTGTAAAGCACACAGAAAAGGGGGAGTCGGAATGCTTGGAGTCTGGTCCTGCTTTGAACTTGAGCTGTGGGTAGGATCTGACTCAATCCACGTTGCTTCTCCGAGTCTTAGTGTCTGCATCTGCAGCATGAATGGGACTGTCTATGTGATATTGTACCTTTCCTCCTCTGACATTATCAGAGTCTATGAGATGTGTGTGTGTGTGTGTGTGTGTGTGTGTGCGCGCGCAGCACACAAAACACTGAGCTGTTGCCATAGGGGAGGAAAAAGA